>NC_142948.1:20641594-20816594 GCF_046866305.1 Octopus bimaculoides | reverse complement strand
AAAGTACTGAATGGATCTTTATGAAATTTGGAAATTATATTCTTTGCATAACGGCCATAACTCCCATGAAAATTCATATATTTTTGATGTTGATGAAATTTTAACCCGAACATAACAGATGAGCATTATTTAGAAAATGATGTCACACATTATCGAGGCTACCATTCTTTCTGGATGTGCAAAAGGGGATGACGTCTTTATTCCAAGAATTCCTCTTACTCCATCAGGAGCAGACATTCCTTTTACATTCAGAAGACTACAATTCCCCCTTCGTGTGACTTTTGCCACGTCCATAAACAAATCTCAGGGTCAAACACTGTCTGTAGCTGGTCTTCTCTTGGAAGAGCCCTGCTTCTCACATGGACAACTGTATGTTGGCTGCTCAAGAGTGGGCAGCAAAAAAAAAAAAACCTATTTGTATATGCTCCACAAGGGAAAACAAGGAACAGTTTATAACGAGGTGTTATAATCACAACAGCAAGAAAGTATGTACATGATCACCTTCTTTTACGAAACTTCATTGACTTTCATATATTTATATTGATATACATATATATACGTGTGTTTGGGTGCGTGTGTGTATATACATCTCTATATATAAAGATGATGCGTAGTCTAGACGGCGTTTTTAGATTTCATTATTCTCTTTAACCCGGGCAACGCCGGGTATTTCTGCTAGTATGCATATATAGATAGATAGATATGCATATATACATATATGTATGCATATTTATATATATGTATATAAATATATATGCATATATATATATATATATATATATATATATATATATAGATATATGTATGTATATAGATGTATGTATATATATGTATATAGATATATGTATGTAGATATATGTGTATGTATATATTGTGTGTGTGTGTGTGTGTATAAAATCAAAATAAGCAACAGGATATCAAGTAGTGATGCAGTACAACCGTTTCAAGCGGTTCCATTTAATTGAACAATGCAATCATTGCATCAATATATGTATGCATATATATTTGTGTGTATGTGTGTGTGTGCGTGCACATGTATATGTATATGTGTGTATGTATATTTGTATGTATCAGTTCATTAAGAATGAAATGTCCAATTTTGAACTAAAAGTTTATTTTACTTTATCTCAACAAAAAGCAATGCAGTTAATCAAAATATGCACCTAAATTTTCAACCTAATTTTGCCATTTTATCAAAAGCTGATTTATGCCAGCAGTGAAGAATTCTGGAGAGTAAGAGGTGATGAAATCACAATTGGCTGTTTTTGCATCTTCTTTAGGTTTGAAGTTTTTTCGTTGTAAAAAGTTTTCTCATACCTGGAAAATGTGATAGTCAGTTGGTGAATATTGTGGATGACAGAGTACTTCCAAGTTCAGTTTCTGTAACTTGAGTAGCGTTCTTTGTGCAACATGTGTTTGAGCATTGTCTTGCCAAAGAACTGGCCTGTCTCTATTGACCAATCTCAGTTGTTTAATTGCAACTTCACTCATCATTTCATCCAATTGACTTACCAGGTCTCATGAAGCTGTAGTGGATGACACCAGCATTGGACCACCGAACAGACACCATTAGCTCTTTTTGGTGAATATTTGTTTTGGATTGTGTTTTGGCTGTTTGTCTCTATCCAGCCACCATGCAGAACGTTTGCCATTTTGAAAAGAATCCATTTTTCATCACACATAACAATACAATGCAAAAATGGTCGGCTTTTATGCCGTGAGAGCAACAAACAGCAAGTTTCAAGATGACATGTCATTTGATGGTTGTTCATGTGGTACCCACTTGTCTAGCTTCTTTACCTTGCCAATTTGTTTCAGATGGTCCAGTATAGTTGGAATTGAAATATCAAAGAGTAAAGTCACTAGAACTTCTCAAACCATCAATGTACAGTACACTCATTTGCTACATCTTCACCAAACATCTCATTGATGTTTCGAGCTGTCTGAGATGCATTGGGTCCACAATGGAACTCATATTCATAAAAAAACATGAATTTTTTACCTATCCGTGGATTCACAAAAATTGATTTACAAGAGAAAACTCACAATATAGTCAGACATCATGAATTGCATTTCAAAAAGTGATGATGTAACTCTTCAGTGTTGTTAAACAAAGAATTGTCAGGATAAACATTAGAGTTAACGACTATCAAACTTTTGGCATAAGAAAATCGGACATTTCATTCTTAATGACCTGATATGTATATGTGTGTGTATGCATTTATATATATAGTTGCTATTATGCAAAAGTATCATAAGTCTAAAACGTTGCTTTTTCAGAAAGTGAGAAAATAGTTTCACCATTCCATAGCAAAACCGTTGTGCTACACTTTGACAATTTTTGATATCTTGGCATCTGAAGCAGTTGGAGATATGATAGTTTGACCAAAAGAACTGGCTATTGCAAGCAAAAAATAAATATTGTAAAAAGTGCATTTGGCCATATTTGGAGATACGACAGTTTAACATAATAACAATGATATGTCTCCAGGGTCCTGTATCCTCTGAAAATCTTTGGTATTGTCTGCATAGCTAGCAAGGATGGCTACTTGAGCAGCTGAGGGCATATCAGAGAGGGCCATTATGAACAGAAATGGACCCAGGACATTGCCCTGTGGAACACCACTCATTATTTGTGTTTAGTTGGAGGTGGCCCCATTGACTACCACTACTTGACTCTTGTGGACATATCTCACCATTTTTGGACAGATTAGTGATTGGTGATGTAAAATGGATATTTTATGAAAATGTTTAGTGACACAAGTAATGGCTTAGTTATGGAGAACAGGCTAAACCACAACCCAAAAAGGCCCTCCATCCAAAAATAGTTTTTCTTTGTTTGGTGGGATTGCATTGGAGTGATCCACTTTGAGCTGCTACCAACTAATGCAACAATTACTGTGCACACCTTTGCCAATAATTATAGCATTTGGATGTTACTTTGAAGAAAAATTGCCTGCTTTGGTGAATTGTAAGGGCATGGTGTTTCATCATGATAATTCAAAGCCCCCACTCTGCAAAGATTACATCAGAAAAAAATCATATGACTTGGCTGAGGAAAAAATCCCTCACCCACCTTATTCCCCAGACCCAGTTCCTTCTGATTACTATTTGTTTCAAAGCTTACAGAATCATTTAGTTGGATTAGTACGCAAAAGCCCCAAAAAGGTCAAAACTGACCTCTCTTCTCATCAAAACCAAAAGAATTTTTCACCAATGGGATTAAAAAAACTGATGAGTAGATGGAAGGAAGTCATCGATAATGATGGGAATTATATACAAGATTAAAATTTTAATAAAAAGTAAAATTATATCACTTTTTTTCCTTACTCCAAATTCGGACATTATTTACAGGATGACCTGATATATGTATATGTAAGCAGTTGCTCATTATAGAAAGATTAACCTAACATGTATATAGGTATGAGAGTGTCTGTGTAGGAAGAAGCTTTCTTCTCAACCACAAGGTTCTGGGTTCAGTCCCACTACATGGCACCTTGGGCAAGTGTCTTCTACTATACTCTTGGGCCAACCAAAGTCATGTGAGTGGATTTGGTATACGGAAACTGAAAGAAGCCCATCCTATATATGTGTGTGTGCACTGTTTTGTGTCTGTTTGTATGCCATCACTGCTTGACAACCTGCAGTTTGATGGTTCTGCAAAAGAAGCCAATGGAATAAGTACTGGGGTCAATTTGTTCAACTAAACCCTTCAAAGTGTTGCCCCAGCATGGCCAGCTTACCAATAATGATAATAATAATAATAAAGTACCAGTCAAATATTGGGGTCATTTTAAATGACCACTCCTTCACCCTGAAATAAATGATCTTGTGTGTATGTTAGAAATGATTAATAGGCAGTGGAGTGGCAGAATCAGTAGAGCGTTGGACAAAAATTTTGTGACAGTTCTTCTGACTCTTTGCAGTTTGTGTTCCACTCCTTTGGGAGTCAATAAAACAAAGTACCAATCAAGTACTATGATTGATAGTAACATCTAGTCCCATCCCCTCAAGATTTCTAGCTTTGTGTCAAAATTAGAAGCAATTATTATTTATTATCAGGCAGCGAGCTAGCAGAATCATTACTGCACTGAACAAAATGCTTAGCAGTTTTCCATGTCTTTATGTTCTAAATTCAGTTGCCACCAGGGTCGACTTTGCCTTTCATCCTTTCAGGGTTGATAAATTAAGTACCAGTCAAGTACTGGGGGTCAATGTGATCAACTTTTCCCTCCTTTGTACCTATAGTAGAAAGGATTTTTGTCATTGTTGTTGTTAGGGCAGTTGGTTGGTAAAATGTTGGACCAAATACACTGCAGTTGTTGGTTA
This sequence comes from Octopus bimaculoides, assembly GCF_046866305.1. Taxonomy (NCBI): domain Eukaryota; kingdom Metazoa; phylum Mollusca; class Cephalopoda; order Octopoda; family Octopodidae; genus Octopus; species Octopus bimaculoides. Next base: position 20,812,265 of record NC_142948.1, on the reverse strand, counting down.
CATTTTTTTTAGTTCAAATCTTACAAGAATTGATTTTCATGTCTCATTCTTTCTGGTGATGGGGAATTAAAAAAAGGGCCAGTGAAGGATGTTAACAAGAGTCCCTTTTCCCAATGAGTTTTTGTCTTTTGACTTTGAGCTGATACTATCATCGTCATTATTGTTGTTTCGTTGTTGTTGTTGTTGTTGTTGTTGAAGTGGTGAGCTGGTAGCTTTGTTAGCACATAAGACAAAAGGCTCTTTATGTTCTGCATTGAAGTCTTGCCAAGGTCAATTTTGCCTTTCATTCTTTCAGAGTCATTAACATAAAATACCAGTTATGTAATAAGGGCCAGTTTATTCAACTAAACACTTACTAACCCAAGTTTGTAGATTTGTGCCTCTATTAGAAATTGCTATTGTTATTATTTGGAGATTTAGGCGAAATTTCTTGTTTTTGTAGATGTTGTGTATAATTTCCTCCAAGATTTCCTGATTACACTCACACACATAAACACATACTCACATACACACACATGCACAGGTATACATCCACATACATACAAAACCATGCATACATTCGCTCTTACACACTCAGGTAAAAAAAAATGTCAATCGATCACTGATTGTATGAGTTTTTTAATGAGATGGCTTCAAGCCATTTGACAATTATCTAGAGGGTGTATGTATTTCTCTGTGTGTGTATGATGTACTTACATAACAAGGCACATGTGCATGCATGTGTGCCATACTGTAAAAGTGTTTACAAACATCTGTCCATATTCAAAGAGAAGTAGGCATGGATGGTTGAGTGAATAGGGATACCGACCAATTTGTCACTACTACAACATGATAGAAAAGGCCTTTAAATCTCCCTTAACTGAAAAGACTTCTACCTTTGACATGCTTTTAGCTCTTCTGTTGGAAGTAGAGCTCAGCTGAAGCATTTGCCAAACCTTTGCAGTTGGAATTACCAACCACTTTCTAGAAATGGTTGAGGTAGATAAAAAGGAGGTTGTTATCTGGCTGTAGGGACAGCAGTAACATTCATCAGGTATTACTGTCAAAGTAGCACCATTGAATATCTAGAGATCTTCTGTGGCCAGAACTCTATTCTCAGAATCTAACTTCAAGACTTTACATGAGATGGAAGACATTGCTGTTATCTTTCTTTCCTTCTTGCTGCTTCATGCTTAGGTTTCAAGTTTGAATGTTTAATCCTTTGGCATTCAGATTACTCTTCAGATTACATAGTATTTATAATGTTTATTTATTTACATTGTTTTGAATTAGCCATACATTATCTTGTAGATTTGAGATTTCGATGAACTGATTGTTTATTTTTAGAATGACTTTGTAGGGTAGATGAAAGAGGCCAGATCTGGCCAGTTTGAACATAAAATGGGTAAAATATCTGGGCCTGGTGATAGACATAATGTGTCCCCTGATTTAACGCCAAACACCTGTTCCCTGGCTACTGAGTTCACTCTGTTATTGAAATCAGGTTTCTGATTTTAGAATGCCTTTGTCTCTTCTTTCTTTATTTATGACAGTCACAAAGGCCTTGAGTTGGCTCACGGGTCTTGCTTTGACTCCTGAGTGATAAAAAAAAATTTTTAAATAGAAAATAAGAGACATATTTGCTGATGTAGTTCCATACACTCTAAAAATATAGATGATATAGTCATAGCTGGAGTGCTTTTGATTATGTTCTGAGTTGACCTGGACTTAAACAACAACAACAACATCAAATATCTGGCCAAGTCACTTGATTTTCAACAATCAAGTCTAGTCAGTCCTAAGCAGTTATTTTTACTGCAGTGAGTCACAGAGACACATTTTCTCCAGATCCTGGCCCTGGTTCTCTGTGTTCCCTCTCTATGCCTTTTCTATGGCTATTATAGTCTCCTCTTTTCCTTGAAAATGGTTAATCTTATATCACCATCACTCTCATTACCGAGATTTTTTCCTACCCTCACAGCTCTGACCTTGTACTAACCCCTACATTTAGTCCTACTTCCCAGGAATGTTGTTACTTTTGAATATCTTCCACCCCACCTTGCTCATGTCTTTCCTGCAGATCAGTATCATGGTCTTGGAGGACTTGTGAAAGCCACGGAATGGCTCTTTCTTCTACATCAGTGATTGTGAAAAAAGTATTAGTGGTAGTAACTGGAAAATTGTTGAATGTTTGCTTTACTTGCCATCAAAATCCTGTATTCAAACTGTACTGGTGTTTTTATTCTACTTTTTTAAACCTTCATCTAAGATTAAATCATTAGTACCTAAGAAACAGAAACATATACCCTACCCACCAAGGCCTTTGGCACTGTGGTACTGGTGCAGAGGTAGATTCCTTGAAGTTTGAGGACAATGCTATCACATACATCCTTGTTCTAACACATAAAGCTTCTTGTTTCCTTATATTTTGACGATTCTATCTTGTGAAGGTTCATTATATTGAGATCTCTTTTTTTTTTGTTTTCTTTTTTCTTTTTTTAGGAGAGACAGATCTTCTTTATTGACTGCATTCTTTTACAGGTGAGAGGCAGTGACTCAGAGGCTGTCTCAGTTTCTTTTCCAGTTAGTTACTCATGTCCAGCTATTTCTCTTCTTATAAATATTATTATTTTAATTAGGCCTTACCCATGTCTCCATCAGGAACGAGCTGACCCCCCCCCCCCCCCCAGCTCACTATATTGCTGAAGAATAGATATTTCTGTTAAATCTAGTTATGTTGTCAATGTCTGAATAAGTTTCACACTGTTTTTTGTATGTCTTTTTTTTTTCACATTGAATGTGCTCTGTACAGATTACGTTCCACTCAGAATGTATTCCATTCAAACCATTTCCACACAATGTGCTCCACATCTCAGTATGTTTCATCCTGAGATATGTTCTATTCACATTGAGTTGCCATTGATACCATTCCAAACAGTAAATGCTCTTAAAAAAAAAAAAAATCAAAAACTAGCGACAACACAGCAGCAAAGAAAACAGTGACAGTAACAGCAACAATAACAGCAGTAAGAACAATTACAACAACAGTCAGAGAAAGCAAAATAGAAATCATTAAAAATAACTGAAGCTTTCTATTGGCTACAGTTCAAATAGGTGATTTGATTATAAGCATGTCTGACATGTGTGTGTCTGTCTGTCTGCATGTGAGCACACACGTGTGCATCTAGCTATTTGTGTGTATATTTTGCCCATCTTTGTCCATTGATTATGTGATATTATGTGGATGTACGAGTTTCTCTCTCTCTCTCTCTTTTTCTTTCTCTTGCTTTTTCACATATGTGTGTTTGAATGTCTATATGTATGTGTTTGGGGATGTATATACATACCTATATATTCTTTGGTTTTTTTGTTTAAAATTTTTCACCAACAAAGAGCTGCTCTCCAACCCAGAAACAAGACCCCATCAGCTGAATTTTGACAACAGCATCTAGTTACTTAGTTGCATATTTGTATGTGTACATATGTACATGCATGCATGTCATTACACTATCTGTATGCTTTGACCAATTGACACACACACACACACACACTGTCCCAATTTATTCTTTATACAGGTTTACACATTCTGTCCTGTTATCTCAGAACATGGCTGCCTGTGTTAAACCTTCTATATCGATGTAATTTCATTTTGTTTTCATCCTCAGGTCTGTCCTGTCCATGAAGTACATTGCATAATGTTTTTGCCATAACATCATGCCTTATAGATAAATAACATAAGAATATTCTTAGACTGCTATTAATGATGTAGCCCACATTTTCAGTGCTAATTCAACAGTCTCCATCACTCAACACGCCTGGGTGTTTAATCTGCATCTGAGTATTTTGTTGGTATTTCCTGTTTCTGGTATGCTTAACTCTACCCTTCAAAGTGAGAGTTAATATACTGGTTGTTAGACCACCATGAATATATCAGTTACTGTTATTTTGAATTTATCTGTTGTGATCTTCTGTTCTGTTGTGGTACAGTCATACAACTTCCTTGAGTGTCCATCTTTCTGCAATACTTTCTGATGGAATACTTTCCTTTTCAACTCCCAGACTTGTTCCATGGCTACACTTTCATGCTTAATGGTTAGTATATGTTGTCAAAGAGACGTGGTGTGACATTCAAAGACTATTTGAATTGATGTTTAAGACAAAGTCTCATCCCAGTACTGATTCAAGTATTTCATCCCAACATGCTTTGTGAATGTCATAACTAGATCAAGGTAGTTCTTCATGTCTTTGTCACACACGTTCAGGTCATCCACAAAGAACATGTCAAGATGATGGTTCTGTCTTCATGTGAATCAATCATACACTCTACAATATAAGGAGTTCACTGCCAATATAAACATCATCACTCACAAGTTGTTCCCTTGAAATACATTCCTACAATACTTCATCCTTTCAAAACTAAGGAGGTTCACAGTCAGTATTAACATCATCACATATACAAACTGTCTCCTTGAAATACCGGCAATATTTTATCCCATCAGAGACAATATTACAATTATTTATTGTAGTTTGCTTCCTATGGTGTGACCAAGACAAAAATGCCTATGGCTTTAATAATGGTATCTGGAACTTTAGCCTGTTAAAGGGTTTCTAATATCCATAACAGAAATACCTTCTTGTATTCCAGCCAGACAAAATCCCTTTTATGCTATTACACCGCTGATGTTACAATTTGGTTGATGAATAGTTGTTCAATACATCACCAAACTCCTCTCTTTCCAGCTGTTTGTCTGTAATGTTATTTCAACTACCTCAGTGATACTGTATACCTTTTGTATGCTAGATTCTGCCATTCTGTTGGTTTATAAGTGTTCTGCCAAGAACGATTTGTTTGGGTTTATAGAGAGACAATAGTTTTTTTCATAATTCTCGTAGCCACACTGCAATCTGATTAAATTCTTTTCGCCCCATCCAGATTTTACTCAATCTGGATCCATATTTTCTAAAGAAAGAGCCTTTGTGATTATTCTTTACTGTCAATTCATCATTCTGTAAAATGTCAATTGATTTCCACTCAATTTCTGCTTAATTATTGATCGTTCATCTCTTCTGATGATGAATAGTTTTTCAGTTTTTTTGGTGAGGAGTGTAATTTGTTTGTTTGTATTTTTAATGAGTTTCCTGACATAGCTGGTTTCAAGCTCCATGATGGAAATTCTATTTTATTATTTTTGTCTTTAGTTACTTTAGCAGCTTCAAGATTCTGCTTAGCAATTATGGAAAGGGAATACAGTCAGAAATATATTTTCTGAAATAAAAGGACATTACTCTTCTATAAAACTTCACAGTCACTATTAATTCAGTGAATCTTTCTTTCATCAGTACTAGCATATATAATTAATATTTTAATGGTACTTTTTAAAATTTATTAATTTTTTTCTGGAAAGGTTTCCTTAAGAATTTCAATTAGTTATATTCTCATCTCTGCCAGCTCATAAACCAGGTATTGTGGCTACAGCTATGATCACTGGTCTCTAGAGGTGTGAAGTAACATAGTGGGCAGTGGAGTTTGATCTCCTGTTACATGACATATCACACTTCCTGTTCCAAGAATATGTTTATTTACTGTTATTTCTGTGTTATTCTTACTTTTATGAATAGGTAGTGGTTAAGTGTGTATTAGCATGTGGATGTCTTTGAAGTAAACAAATGAATGACATCGATTCATAGTTAAAATAATTTATTCACTGAACTTAAATTTGGCGTTGGTACACATAATTCTTCACTACATGTAATTGTTGATAACTGCTACGAGGGTACATCTGTGGTACATCTGTGGAGGTGATATGTCAGAACTGAATATGTTTTTTTGTGTCTGTGTGTGTGTCAATCATCTGAGAAAGTAGTCTATCATGAACCTTTCTGTCTGCCAGTGTGTCATTGACTGAAAGTCTGTCTATCAAAGACTTTCTGTCTGTCTCTCTGTTGACCATGGTATTTTATAACTGCTGTGGCAGCTAGAAGGACAGACATACTGCAGCAGAGATTGCGCCTAAATAGGTCAGCTCCTGTCCATTTGAACTTTGCCTGACATGGCTGAGGCCGTAGGTCAAAGGGAGATGGTTTATCATTTTTTGACAGGACAAAGGAAACCTTTTTTCATGCCTGTTAATTGTGGTGGTTTGGGCAAGCAAGAATTCTTAGATTTGGTTTCAAATCTAAGCTTGGAGAAGGAAGTGTTAGTTTTTACAAATAAATTTACCACCAACAAACCTAACCTCTCCCTGCAACCAAGAAATTGTTTTGTGGTGAAGTCCTTTAGGTCTAGATGTGATCCCTCTACAATTTATATGTATGTGTGTGTGTGTGTGTGTATACATGTACTTGTATGCATGTGTTCTGTGTCATCACACTTGTTGTAATGGTACGAAACTAAGTGTACTTAGATTCACATTGTTAAATACGTTGTCACAGATAAAAGGGGGTAGCTATCACGTTATTGTATTGCCTGCATGACATAACATGGTGGCAGCAGTAAAACAAGATAAATATATCAAATCGAAACTAGTCGTATCACCAGCACATTCAAAAAACTCAAATCATTATCATTAGACATTGCTTAATGCTACCATTGTACCAGTATTGTCAGTGAACGTGATGTGACACAAAACAAAAGAACAAGAAGGAAATGGATACACAGTGACAAATTACAAGAATACACACACACACACACACAAACTATTATGGAGGCATCGCTACAGATTTATATACAAGATTATTGTTATCATTTCGGCTAAATAGTGCGTGTTGTGCCATGTAAAATAACCAAATCATAGTGTTGTATTGCACAAGAAAAACAACAATAATATGACAACAGCTCGCATTCCCGAAATGCAGTGGCACACAGACAATGCAGCCCAGCAAATATTCAAACAAAACATCATGTACTTTTGTGAAGATGAGGAAATTACAGAGCCAAGGAAACTAGCCTTACAAATATTTAGAGGCATTGGAAATGAAGGACTCTAGTATTTAAATGCATCTAGCTTATTAAATGCTGACAAGAAAAACCCAAATAAACTATGGGAATTGTTTGATGCACAAGTTAAGACAAATATCAATTTCAGAGTACATTGCCTTAAATTGATGGAATGTAGACAGCAGCATGATGAGACAATTGATGGTTTTGTCACAAGAACCCGAGCAATAGCAAAAAAATGTCAGTTTGAAGAAAAAGAGCTTAAACAATGGATCATAGAATTATTGATTGCTTCAACTCCCATGAAGCCTTCCAAAAGGAGCTGCTTGGAAAGGAGAAAAACTACAAACTTGAAGATGTCCAAACAGAGGATAGAAACAAGATTGAATGAAGGAGATATGGACTTTTCAGTTGCAGTGACAGCAGTCTGTTAAGTTCACTGATATATAAGTTGATACAAGGCTGAAGACTGGCAGTTTTTGTAAAAGAGAAACATAAGTTGGGTGTAGTGCCAGGGGAGAGGCAAATTGTTGCCTCCTTACCCAGGTCAACAGCCCTGACTGAACAAATTTTGGTGACTGATAGTCATCATATTCATCATTGTTTTAATGTTCATTTTTCCATGCTTGTATGAGTCAAATTGACATCGTTGAGGCTAACTCTTTGTGGGTAGATACTCCTCCTGTCATCAACTTTCACCTGCTCCCATGTATATTTCCCCCAAAGTCGGACGTTTTTCACAGACGATTGGCAACCAGTGACACTAGTTGCATAACACTGATACTAGTTTGCAACTATGGTACATTGTCGAGACTAAGAGCCACACACACACATACACATACACACACAAGGCTATAGTAGAAGGAACTTACCCAAGGTGCTATGCAATGAGACTGAACCCCAAATCATATGCTTAGAAAGTGAACTTTTTAATTAAACAGCCATACCTGCACCTATCATCAACATCATTGAACATCCTTTTTCAATATTAGCATCTGTGTGTGTGTGTGTGTGCATGATAGTAGTGTTTTAAATTCATCTGTTTTTAGGCCACCTCTTACAGTATTCAAGGATGCTTGCTTCCCAAGCACTTGGTTCTGGGTTCAGTCCTACTGCATAGAACCTTGGGCAAGTGTCTTCTATTATAGCCTTGGGCCAACTGAAGCCTTGTGAGTGAATATGGTAGATGGAAACTGAAAGAAACCTGTTGTATGTGTGTGTGCATGCATGTCTTTATGTTTGTGTTTGTCCCCCACCACTGCTTGACAACCAGTGTCAGTTTGTTTACATCCCCTATAACTTAGTGGTTCAGCAAAAAAAGACCAATAGAATAAATACCAAGCTTAAAGAAAATAAGAAGTTCTGGTGTTGATTCATTTGACTAAAAGTTCTTCAGGGCGGTGCCCCAGCATGGCCACAGTCTAATGACTGAAACAGATAAAAGATATATGTTGAGAGAGGGAGAAAGAAAGACATAGACGGTAAATAAACAGATAGACAAACTGACAGACGGACAAATCCACCTGAACCTGCCCAATGCAATCCAACTTCCTCTGAATAAAATAATTAAGTAGTGCTCATTACTCATCTACAGATAGTCAGTGCTATGACTTTGTGTCTATATAGATTAAAGGAATCAGAAGAATGGGCTTCCAGTATTACACATTAATGTGGAATATTTACAACATGTTACTTCATGAAACATGTACAAGAATTGGCTGAAAAGTTTGTAGGCTGACCAAAATACTCTCATGGAATGGGACCAAATGAGATTTCTATTTCAGCATAGTCTCCCTAACAATCCACTTACTTCTTCCATTAGTGTTGCAGTGCTTGGATCCCATTGGTGAAGAAGCTTTCATCCTGTTGGTCAAAATATTCATCAACAACAAATATGATGTCATTATCATTTCAATACTGGTTTCCAGCCAAGTATTTCTTCATGTTGGGAAAACATATGATAGTTAAATGGGGCCAAATCAAGAAAATGGGGGAGGTGATCAACCAGTTCAAGCCACAATCATGCACAACAGCCTTTGAAACTAAGGAGTTGTGTGCTGGAGCATTGTCCTGATGAAACAAGATCCCCTTTCATCAGTTTTCCTGAGCATTTGGTCTTGGTAGCCTTTTATAACTGCCTCAGGAAGTTGGCATAGTGCTCTCCATTGACGTGTCTGTTTTAATAAAAACAGTACCTTTTACATCCCATAAAACTGAGACCATCAACTTCCCTGCTAATGAAATGATCCTGGCCTTCTTTGGAGCAGGGGAACAAGGGTGTTTCCAATGCATAGATTGTCTCTGTCTGTGGCTCAAAATGATCAACCTAACACTCATCATGGGTTAGGAAATGTTCAAGGTGATATGGTAGATCTGCTTCAAACAATGTCAGATTCTTTCATGATGTAATCAACCTGGTGTGCTTTTGATCATATGTCAGAAGATGTGGCACCCATTGAGCAGAAATGTTTGTCAAGTTCATTGTGCAGAATGTTCTCAACTCTATCATGGGATATGGTAATAGCATTGGCTATTTGATTTATAGTCACTTGCCTGTCATCCAGACAGTGAACATGATCAATGTTTTCCTCAGTGAAGGCAGTTGCAGGACATCCAGACCTTCAGTCATCTTCAAGACTCTCCCTTTCCCTCCTAAATCCAGCTGTTCACATTTGCACTGTTGATAAAGCTGGAGCCTCATCTAATGTAGCAACCATATCAGCATGAATGTCGTTGAGGGCCAAACCCTTTTTATAACCCTGCAATGCCAAATTTTGTGGATTTCCAAGAGAAGTCGTTACTAATTACTTTTGAAGTCTTCTTTGAACATTCAGACATCAGTTTACCTGGAAAAAACAATGCGGTTATTAATAAGTAGAGCTGAAATTAATGTATGCAAGATTTCACAGCTCTAGCATCACTCTGTCACTGTCAACCTATGACCTTTTCAGCCCATTCTCAGAGAGTATTGTCTGACTGCTCACCTTATGAGGTACATTCAAAAAGTATCTGACTTTATTTTTTCCTGCCAAAACTAATGCCACCTGGGCAAAATCCTTCAGTTGGGAGGTGAAGCCACCTACACATCTGTGAAAATTTTTGTGCCAGTAGGCTACATCCTTTCCTGTCTGTTATGTCTAGAGTACAGACAGACATGTAGTGCACGCTCATTGAATTTTTGTTTTCATTGAATGCATCAAGCAGATATTGTATTACGTTTTGCCAAAAGCTTGGTGATACACATGCTCAAACCATCCGGAAAATTCAGCAGGCTTTGGTGATAATGCTATGAGGAAAACTCAGATCAAGAAGTGGTACAACCAAACATGGCTGCACCTCAGTGGAGATAAAGGCAAACTCGGGCAGGCCATTCACAAGCCAAAATTTAAAATGTCTGGCAAATAGTCATGGAAGACTATTGTGTAACAATTCAGGTACTTGCTCACAAAATAGGAATAAGCACAGCATCAGTGTGTTCTGTTTTATTAAAGGATTTGAGCATGCAGAAATTTGTTCCCAAGGTGCTGGCAGAGCAGCAGAATCACTGGTGATGAGACATGGGTTTATGATTACGATCTGGAAACCAAATTCCAGTCCTCCCAATGGAAGCACCCATCATCACCAAGGCGTAAAAAAGCATGATAAGTTCACAACAATGTGAAGATAATGTTGATTTGTTGCTTTACTTCCCATGGTATTGTACATCATGAACATGCACCACAAAGCAAAACAATGAATAATAACAAATAGTACATGGAGATTATACATCATCTTTATGTGGGCAGTGAAGAATTGGCAACTTCACCACAACAATGCACTCACTCATTCTACCTACATAATCAAAACTTTCTTGGTCAAGAGTAACACACCACTTGTTTGACCGACTTTATACTCTCCCAACTTGGCACAAAGTGATTTTTGGATCTTCCCCAAACTGAAAACTACACTGAAAGGGAAGTGATTTGAGTTGTAAGAGGAAATTATAAGAAAAGCAACAGTGGAATTTCATCTCACTCCAGAGCAGACGTTCCAAAAGTGTTATCAGCAATGAAAGAACTGCTGGGAGAAATGTGAGCACCTAAGAGGCGTATTTTGAAGGTGGTTAAATAAAATTTGTGAAAGGTACAAAATTGTTTTTTTTTTATGCCCAAAGGTCAGATACCTTTTGAACGCACCTTGTATACACACACGCAAGCACACACACATATTATGTGTGAGAGAGAGAGTGTGTGTGTATATGCTTGTACTGTTATATACACCTGGTTATGGAATTTCCAATCAATTTCTTGAAGATGGACAGGGTTTCTAATATTTACACAGTGTCCCATATCAAGGTGTGAATCATTTAATCACTGACTTAGATTTAATATCATGGGGTGGGGAATGAAAGTTGTTTTTCTTGTTTCATCTCTCCTCCATTCCCATCTCCTTTATTTACTAAATATAAGAATATATTTACATCTATGATGAGATGAGACCACCACCACCAAGTACTACAGCTGCCACCCAATACTACAATCATGTTTCTATATTTCACTGGAATGTTTTGTGGTCTAAAATTTATGCCATTAACAACTTCTCTATTCCAGTGTAAACTCTTACTAGGTTAGTGTAGTGGAAGGGTGGGGCAAATTGTTGTTGTTTAGCCCCAGGTCAGTTACCCTCATTAAACAAATCTACGATCAAAGGCGTTTCACTCTTGACCTTCCTTTTTTTTTTTTAGGGATATTAGGACCTTGTTAACTCAAATGCTGGACTCAAATTGACGAATGCCAGTCCTACCACAGATATTAATGAAATTGTTTGGCACTTCTTCTCCAAAATGTTTGGCAGATTCAAAAAGTTTAAAATCTTATATATATATAAATGGGAGATTCTGTCCGTTTCTTTGTCCAGTAAAATGAGAGTAAATGGTTCAGGGGAAGCTATTATGCTATTGCCTAATTTGTCGCAACAAAAATTATGCTATGGTACAACCCTAATTGTGCACAAATTTATGAGGAACTGCATTGAGGCAAATATTCCCACTGGTTGTGGTAAAAGTGAGACTGTCTTCATTCCTCAAATAACAGTTATACTATCTAATGTTCCATTCCAATTTAAGTAGTTACAGTTTCCTATCCCACTTGCTTTTGCCATGAGTATTAATAAAACTCAGGACCAAACACTAAAAGTTGCTGGGTTGCAACTTGAAGTACCATGCTCTTCACATGGCCAACTTTGTGTAGGAGCATCACGTGTGGGAGCAAAAGCAAATCTTTTTCCCTATGCACCCTGAAATAAAACAAAAAACATTGTTTATAAAGAAATAGTCACTCTTGATGCAACATGAATACTTCAATAACTTAACGTGTATGACATCGATCTTTTTTCTACTTCAGTTACATGTTTTCTCTTATAAAATGCACACATACAGGAGGAGTAAATCTAAACCTGTAGGGTGTTCCCCCCCCCCAACCGTCTTTCAATTCTCCTCAGCCATACAGCCTATTCAAATGTCAAAAGAAACCGTGACAAATGGGTATTCTACTTGACCTGTGGCCTTTTCAGTGCCACCACACAGTCATCTGCATTCCATAAAGCTATTCTTCTATATGATATAGCTATTTTTCTACCTTCATTCATGTTGAAACTGAATCTTTCAATTCTCCGTCTTCAATTATTACATGTTTTTTTAAAAACCATGCTTTTCACATGGCCAACTTTATGCAGGAGCATCACGTGTGGGAGCAAAAACAAATATTTTTGCTTATGCATCCCAAATTAAAACAAAAAACATTGTTTATAAAGAAATATTCACTCTTAATGCAACATGAATACTTCAATAACTTAATTTGCCATTACTATCATTACATTCAAGAATGACTAAATTACCTATTTAAATGAACCGTATTATATAATTGCCATTACTGTGTAGTAACGCCGTGTGCATGCGTAGTCTCACGCATGCGTAGAATTAAACAACCAAGCGTTCCCGCTCAATTCATTCTCTTTCTTGCTGGCCAGCATAGAGCAATGGACGTGTCAAGAGTGTCTCTAACATTCGAACTCTGGAGACAGCTTCTTTACGTGTTAAGCTGTCTCTCTACATCTTTCGGACTTACGCTCGACAGCTCGCTCACACCTACATAACAACGTCCCAACAACAGAAGCTGTAACAACAAGAATCAAAGATGTATAACCAACAAGAGCGGTTTTTATTCTCGCCTCTGTTAGAGTGGATTTTTCCACTCACGAAAAACAGACAGGAATTACGGCCTGCTTTTTATTATGTTCTTATATGTCGCATTCACACTCTCACATATACATACATATTTTATGCCACACAATAACTCCTGTTATTCATTTCATACGGTTGTTTTTTTTTCTATCGTCTCATTACTGGTATTTACGAATTCACTAATGTTCGTAGTATAACGTAATTACTTGTATATCATCTTTGATATATATTTTGGTTTCGACCGTGTGACACGTTTATCGTCACCATTTCTCCCTTTTGAGTTCGCACGGTCGTTTTTTCATCTTGGGTTAAGAAAATATTTCTTCGAGGTTTTCGCTAATGGTCGTACAGAGATTTGTCTGTCGATCGTTCTGTAAAAGCGTACCTCTTCAAACACTCATCACCAAACAGCCTTTTCGCCACCAGCGTTGTGCGCCAACCAAGATTACCACCGTGACGACAACAATTACTACTACCAACTACAAGCATTCCCCCCGACGTCGCCAAGTTTCAACAGATCATTACCACTGTCAATATCATTACCACCACACATACAGAACACAGCTATAGCAGTTCCTGCGCCGACGTCTTCATCAATGTACTCTATCTCGGTGTTTTGGGACTTTTCGCAGTCTATACTACAGACACTTTCACTTGTTCTGTGTTTTTTCTCACACACACACTTGTGCACTCATACATTTTCTTTCCTTTCAGGGAAAACAAACACTCAGACTTTTACATCGCGTGATTCCAGTTTCCTGGACAGTTGTCATCACGGTTGTTTTGTCATTGTCATTTCATTTATACGTTGCATGCATGTTCTCACGAGTGCACATTCATTTCTTTCATTTTTCATTGTGTGTGTTTTGTGCTACATCTTGTGGGTGGTTTTTCAGTGGCCATCCTGCCTCAGGTGTTCTAACAGATTTCATTTATCGTGCGTTTCCGCACTGGCAAGGGAGCCCTGTAGTAACGCCGTGCGCATGCGTAGTCTCACGCATGCGTAGAATTAAACAACCAAGCGTTCCCGCTCAATTCATTCTCTTTCTTGCTAGCTAGCATAGGGCAATGGACGTGTCAAGAGTGTCTCTAACATTCGAACTCTGGAGACAACCTCTTTACGTGTTAAGCTGTCTCTCTACATCTTTCGGACTTACGCTCGACAGCTCACTCACACCTACATAACAACGTCCCAACAACAGAAGCTGTAACAACAAGAACTAAAGATGTATATATTTACCACATGAATAAATGTTGTTTAAGTTGATAGTCTGGAGTTCAGCGTTCCGTTATATTCTAATTTTATAGTAGGAAAGTCAGGTATACGTCTAAAGATGTATAACCCACATTCTACTAAAACTGTATTGATAAACAAAATAACACATACAACTCATTTATTATTGACATATAGTAAACAAACAGAAGTTCATGTATGAAATCCATCTTTTTTCTACTTCAATTATTACATGTTTTTCTCTTATGAAATACACACATACAGGAAGAGTAAATCTAAATCTGTAGTGGTAGTCAGATTCGAAACTTTATGTAGGAGCTTCACGTGTAGAAGCAAAAGCAAATCTTTTTGCTTATGCACCCCGAAATAAAACAAAAAACATTGTTTATAAAGAAATATTCACTTTTAATGCAACATGAATACTTCAATAACTTAATTTGCCATTACTATCATTACATTCAAGAAAGAAATCAATCTTTTTTTCTATTTCAATTATTACATGTTTTTTTCTCTTATAAAATACACACATACGGCAGGTTCGTGTATGAAATTGATCTTTTTTCTACTTCAATTATTACATATGTTTCTCTTATAAAAACACACACATACAGAAAGAATAAATTATATATATAATTATATATATAATTTCAAGCGTGGCCGTTGCCAGTACTGCCTGACTGGCCTTTGTGCGGCTGACACGTAAAAGCACCCACTACACTCTCTGAGTGGTTGGCGTTAGGAAGGGCATCCAGCTGTAGAAACTTTGCCAAATTAGATTGGAGCCTGGTGTTGCCATCCGGTTTCACCAGTCCTCAGTCAAATCGTCCAACCCATGCTAGCATGGAAAGCGGACGTTAAACGATGATGATGATGATGATGATGATGATAATAATACTTTGAATGTGGCTCCCAAGAAATGGTAAAAGTAATTACCCAATCAACGACGAGTATTACTGCTAGTTTTATTATATGTAGCAATTTGTTCCCCACCCACTTTCCAATCTTTGTGGCTCTGCCTCCTCTGCTCTAATACACCCTTTCCTTTTTTTAAGATAATAAGGTATGACTTGAAGAAGATTTCGCTGCTAATTCTAACAATGAACTAGGTTGAGCTATAAAGGAGAAACATTTTAATAGCAAGAGTAAGTTATAAATATGTGCCAGTATCATGTAAAAAGCACCCATGCTGGCACCACATAATAGCACCCATGCTAGCATCATGTAATAGCATCTGTGCCAGTGCCACATAAAAAGTACCCAGTACACTCTGTAAAGTGGTTGGCATTAGGAAGGGCATCCAGCTGTAGAAACCAAGCCAAGTCAGATGAGAACCTGGTGCAGCTCTCCTTACTTGCAAGCCCTGATCAAACTGTCCAACCCATGCCAGCATGGAAAATGGACATTGAATGGTGGTGGTGAACTCGTGGATTGCAGTACACCTGCCTGGGTTATGAAAAATAATGAATATTTTTATACATTCATAGACATGGTAACTTATTTTAAGTTACTGTTTTAGCCTTAAGGCTTAAACTAAATTGTTTTTTTCCATCTTCTCAACCTTGGCCCCATCTTTTTTTTTATTAGAAACCCTACTGTAATATATTCTTTTCCATTGGGGTTCTTGAAGATCATCTAAACCAACAACTACTATCTCAGTTAACATGACTTCATATAAATCCAGAATGGAATTTAACAAAGTGCAAAGCATTGACTAAAATACTTCACCACACTGACCAGTTTTGTTTGTTTACTTAAGCAAAAAATTCATACCACTGATCTCCTCCCCAACTCTTCTTTCAATTTTGTTTTAATTATGCCAGTAACCCTTGGTAAAGAATGTACTAACCATTCTCTATATAGGATAAATTATATTATTCAAATTATTCATACCTCAGCTGGAGCACTGATATTGATCTATGCATAGCTGTCCACATTTGCACTGTTGAGCTACGCATAGCTATGCATATTGAGCTATGCATAACTGTGTGATAAGAAGTTTGCTTTCCAACTACATGGTTCTGCATTTAGTCCCACTGCAGGGCACCTTGGGCAAGTGTCTTCTACTAAAGCCTTGTGATTGGATTTGGTAGATGAAAACTGAAAGAAGCCCATCGTATATTTATATATATCAGTGTGTGTGCCTTTGTATTTGTGTTTATCTCCAACCACTGCTTGACAACCACTGTTGGTGTGTTTACCTCCCTGTAAATTAGCATTTCAGCAAAAGAGACCAATAGAATAAGTACCAGGCTTTACAAAAAAATAAAAAGTACTGGAGTTGAATCATTAGACTAAAATTCTTCAAGTGGTGCCCCAGCATGACAACAGTTTAATGACTGAAACAAGTAAAAGATAAAAGATAACTATCCAGAGGTGAGACAGTTTATGTTGATGAGACTGAACTGAGGCTGAAATACATACCTAGTTGTCTCTTATCTCTGAGGCAACAACACATTGTACCTTCTCCCCCAGAACATGTTAATTCAACTAGGAAATTTTTGATTGCTTCAAATTATCCCCACCCCCTTTTTCATTCAGTATCATTAACGGTTAATGCTAAGTTCTGGTTTCCCTTCTCTACCCACTATGGAATTTTTTATTGAATTAGGAACTTATCATGTATAGCATTCAGTACAGTATTCAAAGGCGCAGTCATGGCTCTGCAGAGATGCAGGCAAGGCTATGTGGAGGCACAGGTGTGGGTGTGTGGAGGTGCAGGCACGGCTGTGTGGAAGCACAGGTATGGCTGTAGGGAGGTGCGGGCATGGCTGTCTGGTAAGAAGCTTGCTTCCCAACCACATGGTTCCGGGTTCAGTCCCACTACATGACACCTTGGCCAAGTGTCTTCTTCTATAGCCTCGGGCTAACCAAAGCCTTGTGAGTGGATTTTGGTAGACAAAAACTGAATGAAGCCTGTCGTATATATATTTATGTATATCTACGTAGTCTGATCAATAAGTATCCGGACTATTGCCATAGTAACAAAGGGACAGATTGACCTTGAACTTTGCTGTGCGTGCACACTAAGTTTTAACATTCTAGCTCACTTCCGCTGTTTACAGCAGTGCTTAGAAGGAAGGTGTGTAGTGTGTGATTATTGCGTTGAGCATGACAAAGAAAGTTGAGCAGAGAATCTGCATCAAATTTTACCAAAAGCTTAGCGATACCTGCTCAGAGGCCTATGCAAAGTTTTCAAAAAAGCTTTCATTGTTCTCAACACAATGAAGGAGATCTTGTACAACTGAAACCCGAATGTCCTTTTGGTCAGCTGAAAGCAGTTTTGGTACAAACTTAGCAGACACATATCTCATACTCAAATCTTCAGTGATAATGGACTGAACAGTAACTAATTTGCACATTCTCTGATAACTCATGGATGGTGATTCAACAGTTTCTCCTCACAGCTGCATGCATATCTGCGATGATTTTCTCAGTTCTGCTGGTTGCGGAACGTTTGTCAATATCAACATTTTTTAAACCATCTTAAAACATCTGAACCACTCATACACTTGTGTGCGTCTCATACCCTTTCTGCAACTTTGTGTAGGCCTCTGAGCAGGTATCACCATAACAACTTTCTCTGTCATGATCAATGGGACAATCACACGCTACACACCTTCCTTCTAAGCACTGCTGTAAACAGTGGAAGTGAGCTAGAACGTTAAAACTTAGTGCGCATGCACAGCAGAGTTGAAGGTCAATCTTTGCCCAGCAGCTTGATTCTGCATGCTTTAGCTTTGTTGCTATGGCAACAGTCCGGATACTTATTGATCAGACCTCGTATGTGTGTTTGTGTTTGTCTGCCCATCACCACTTGACAACCACTGTTGGTGTGTTTACATCCCCATAACTTAGCATTTCAGGAAAAGAGACAGAATAAGTACTAGGCTTAAGAAATAAGTCCTGGGATCAATTTATTTGACTAAAATCCTTCAAGATGGTGCTCCAGCATGGCTGCAGTCAAATGACTGAAACAAATAAAGAAAATACACACACACAGCATGTACACACACTGACATGTATTTACACAGTTTTTTTTTCCTCAGCTCTACTCTGGATAGACAGCTTATTCTTTAACTCCAGATCAACATTGAGTTGATTTAGAATGAAAAACATTCTAGCCATGACCATCCTGTCTTTTAATCTTTTCAAACGTCATTTACTGAAGACTACATTTTCTAGCGTAGTGTAAGATATTATTTTTGCTTTTAGACAGTAGGGTTTGATTTAAAGGAATTTGAGTGAGATTTCTTGTGATCAAGATCTCTTGTTGGTTTGTAGCTGAACAAGGGTACTGAATGCTACACACAAAACTGATGGCAAGGTGCCATAGTGAGATGAAACATGTGGGAAATTAATCTGAAATCATCCTCACATGATGAACAGCATGGAAAAACGACCAGAGATCCCATATTTTGGAGTTTTGTGTGAAGACTTGCTTAGTTAAACAACAATGGGATGAACTCAGTGTGGTCACTTATCATGCTAGAAATAGCAATGAAATATGCCTCAAGTCCTACTCTATCTTCATATTTACAATGGGAGGTCACATTGATTAAAATAAGGTAGTCATATTTTGGATCAACTTTGGTCGTAATTTTCCAGTTAATTAGTATTCATTTTTAACTGTACAGTAATAATAAGCCTCTATGCGAGCTATATTAGCCTATGGGTCCTTTTCTTTCAGTGCAATTTTAGAAAACCTTTGGCTACTGTTTCTAGGAACCACTTTAATGTGTGAGAAGCAACATCACCATTTAGATGGTTGTATCATTGTTTTGTGTGCCATAAAAATGTTTCCAACTAGTGAGCAATTCATAGGGCCATGACTAAAGGAATAAGCACCTTACTTTGAAATGAGTAGGGGTTGGCAACAAGGAGGATATTTTGCCAGGAAATATTGTTTCAGCATGCTTTGTCCAACTCCATGCCAGTGTGAAGGAAGATGAAAAAAGATGATGGTAATGATGATATATACATGTGTGTGTGTGTGTGTGTGTGTGTGTGTGTGTGTGTGTGTTGTATTTATATCCCCATATCCATTAGTATTAATGAATAAAAAAAATTGTTTCTCTCATAGAGTGTAATTATTGAATTTAGCTGCTGACCTCATGGCTTGTTAGCCTGGAGTTTTGCCAAACTCAGCAACCATGAGCAATGCAGGAACTAGGTGATGTGTGTATCAGAAGTAAGGTCTGGTCATTAGGTAGTGTGCATAGGGAAATAAAGGGGATGCTCTTACTAAAGAGTATTTTTGTAATTTTTTTATTTGTTAAATAAAATTCAACAATTTCTTGTTTGTCCAACACAACTATCTTTAAGGCAGAACATGTGATATAGTGTTGTTTATATTCCACTCATGACCATTTCATTTTTGTAAGGGTATCTAGGATTATGTCATTAAATGCCTCCCTCCTTGCTGAAGATGAAAGTTTGATGTGAGGTTGAGTGTCCCCACACACCGGGGTCACCAAACAGTGCACCACAGTACACATAAGGGTTTGTCATTTAGGCATAAGGCCAGCAATTTTGAGAAGGATTTAATTGACACTATCAAACCCAGGACTTGGCCAATTCTTTATTTATTGATCCCGAATGGATAAAAGGCAAAGTTGACTTCAGCTGTATTTGAACTCAGAACTAAGGGCTGGGAAGTACAGGTAGAGTATACCTGCCTAGTGGTTTTAGCAAAAGAATACAGATGTTAAACCAGATTGAAGAGAGACACCTTCCTCTTTGGCTAAACCCTTATCAACTTTTACAAGTTACACTTTGAAGGGAAAGTAACAATGGAGAGGAAAATATTGCCTCCTGGTAAATTTGTTTAAAAGTGGATGAGAGTGGCAAGCATGGTCCAAGTGAAGAGGTTTGCTTTGAACATTTTCCTATAGATTGAAGGAGGACAACCGGGGATGGGTATTTGTCTTAGTGGTCAGGGTAACTGTACTTTTGTGGGGTTTCCACAAGTAGCTTTCAGAAATTATTCATATCTCAAATATATTGTTTTTATGTTATACCTTTTTTTTTTTTTTTTTGCACGATTGTTTATGTAATCCCACATTGCATCATTCCGTACTGTCCCCAATGTTTTTGTGAACATTTAGCAGTTAATTAAGAAAGCATTATCATTATTTTGGTTTGACTCTAGTTTGGTCTTATTCCTGGTCAGATTTATGCAGATAGCAGGTTAATACCTGTAACCTCGGTATCCACAAGTTTTGAGTAGTCTTTCAAGTGCTTAGAACCCTCCTGATAATCCTTGCTGTCCCTAAGAGATAAACTTTCTGTTGGAACTCTACTGGGCATTCTATTTCAATCTCCTTCAGCCCTTTGTCTATATCTTTGCTTACTATTTCCTATGCACCAATTATCATAGGTACAACCTTTACAGTTTGTATACTCCAAATTCTTCCTATTTCAAATTTTAAGGGATTGTATTTTTTTTGGTTTTGCATCCTCTTTCTTTACGATCCTGGAATCAAACAGGCATGATAGGTCAATTAGTAAGCAACTTTGCTTTTCCTTATCTATAATTGCTATATCTGGTCTATTATTTTCTAACTTCTTGTTCATTTGAACAGGAAAGTCCCACAAAATCTTACATTTCTTTGACTCCAGTACTCTTTCGACATTTTTCTAACACATTCTATCTATATATATTTTTTCTCAAGTTGTTTGTTTTTATCATTTGATCTTGGGCTGCTACAATTAATTAGGCTCTCTGTTTCTTTTTTTAACGAAGCCCAGGATTTTGTTCTACATATATCCTCAGTGGCTTTCCAATATTGGCCATGCAAAGTTTTCTCTTCAATCTGTCTGATGTGCTGTCTTTGAATTTCATTCTTGTCCTTTTCTCTTTATATGCACTTTATTACCTGTTCTTTATTTACTGTCTTCAGTAGTTTTTCTGTACTACTCTGTAAATTCTCTAACTAGGCTTTTTTATTTCCCCATCTGTACACATTCTTCTACTGCTATTAAGCCTCTTCCACCCTGGTCTCTCCTCGGGTACAGCTTTTAGAAGGTGGTCTCCATACATTGTCAACAACTTGCTAGTTTTTCTGTCAAGTTTCTTTATAACATTTTTGGTTCAGTCTATAATTTCAGCTCCATATCTGATTAAGGGTACTGCTCTTGAATTTATTGCTTCAATAAGATTTTTTTGAATTTAGCTTTGACTACAGTCATTTTCTCATTCTCCTTGTGTACTCCCAACTGGTAATTTGTTTAATTTCTTCATGTTTTATTTTGTCTGCTTCCAGTATTCCTAAGTACTTGTACCACTGTCTTTTCTCAAAGCTCTCATTGTTTGTATATTTGGCATTTCAATTCCTTGACTTTTTTCTAATCTTCCTTGTTTCACTTTTCTGTCCCAAATTCCATACCTATGTAATTTGAGAAAATGTGGGTAGCATGTACAAGACTTTCAAGCTGTTTCTCATTTTTTGCATGAAATCATATGCTTTTCCCAAATCATATGCTATTTTAACTTTTCATAGTATCATAGTGAGCAGTGTCATGGCCAATATGAATAGTAATAGAGATAAGCTTGGAATATTTCACAATTGATGTTCAATTTTCCAATTCTTTGTTTTCCTCTGATCAATTCAGTATTCCAATGTTTCATACTTTCATTAAGCATCTTCCCCATGTTTTTTGCTATTCCAAACATGCTCATTATTTTACTTATCCAACTGTATGGTACCATGCCATATACTTTTTTGTTATCTAGCCATGCTACATTCAGTTCCATCTGGGCCTGGTTCTTTCTAATTTGCTACTTTTTAAAACTTCTGTCTCACTGTATATAGATTAATAATGATGTCCTTTTGTCTTGGTACAGTTGCAAGTTGTCTTTCCACCTTTGTTAGCCATTCCACACTTTCTTTATGTCTCACCAGCCTGTTCCACAGCCCTCCTCAAAATTCTTTACTTTCTTCTGCATCTGGAATTAGTTCCTGATGTTGGTCTCCCTCCATTTCCTTAAATAGATACCTTCTTTTTAATTGGAACAGTCTATTCTGTTTCAAAACTTTGCATCTAGTATCGTAACTTTCCAATTTGGCCTTTAATGCTGTCACCTTTTGTGTCAATTCTTCATGTATTGTTTGTTTTCCTCTTTCTTCTAACCTGTAATGTCCATTCAATTTTCTGATCACTACCTTATTCTTGAGCTCTCCTCTCATTATCCTATTCAGTTGCCCCAGTCCTTTCTGTGTCTTTTCCAGCTTCATTTGTATTCTCCAGTTGGTTCTTTCTTTTCATTTCCTTTTATATCTTCAGTTTTTTGCTTTTAGTCTACTATGTTAGCTATGCCATTAGCAGTAGCTATGATTAGCTGGTTTGTTTCACTGATGTTTTCTATTTTAATCAAGCTTAAAATGTCATTTACTTTGCCTGTAGCTCTCCTCACTTTTTCTCTGCCCATATATATTACATTTGGTGGTACTTCATTGTTCCCATCAGTCATTTTACCTTGCAACATTTCTAATAATTTCTAATAATAATAATAATAATAATAATAATAATAATAATAATAATTATTATTATTATTATTATTATTATTATTATTATTATTATTATTTAGGTTTGGTTCAGGTTCAGTCTTATTTCTGGTAGAAATTATGTGGATGGTGGGTTACTACCTGTAACCTTAGGTATCCACAGGTTTCCAGCAGTCTTTCAAGTGCTTAGAACCCTCCTGATAATCCTTGTTGTTCCTAAGAGACAAATTTTCTATAGGAGCTCTACCTGTCTCCTTCAGCCATTTGTCTATATTTTTGCTTACTGTTCCCAACACACCAATTATCATAGGCACAACCTTTAACCGTTCACATGCTCCAAATTCTTCCTATTTCAAGCTTTAGGGGATTGTATTTTTTGGGGGGTTTTTTCCTCTTTCTTTACGATCCTGGAATCAAATGGGCATGATGGGTCAATAAATAAGCAACTTTGCTTTTCTTTATCTACAATTGTTATATCTGATCTACTATTTTCTAACTTCTTATCCTTCTCAAATAGGGAAGTCCCACAAAATCTTAAATATTTCTGACTCCAATACTCTTTCGACTCAATGATTGTACCATGTGTTTCCTGCTTCAAATCTCCATTTCTGTTA
Source organism: Octopus bimaculoides (assembly GCF_046866305.1). Lineage (NCBI taxonomy): Eukaryota > Metazoa > Mollusca > Cephalopoda > Octopoda > Octopodidae > Octopus > Octopus bimaculoides. The sequence continues at coordinate 20,788,777 of NC_142948.1, read as the reverse complement.
CAGTTTTCAGTGTATAACTTTTACAATCTTAACCCTAACCCTAAACCCAGTACCTACAACCATGGGTATTGTTCTAATCTTAAGATTCCACATTTTGCCAGTTTCTATTTCAAGATTTTTGTACCTACTCAACTTTTGGCAGGTCTTGACAAATACATTTGTATCCATTAGAATAGTTATATCAATGAAGAGACATGATTTTCATCTGAAATCCTTCAATATAATATCTAGCCTATTTGCATGTAGAAAGGATTGTCATCATCATCATCATCATTATGTAGTGGCAGAATTAATTGAAAGTAATTAACTGATATTAAGTCAGTTGTTATTAGCTCTGCTTGAGTAGGCCTGTAATCAAAGAAATTTTATCTGCGACCATTCTGTCTTGCCAAGGATCTCCAGTTCTACATTACCTTATATTTTGATAGGATGTGTTATAAGGGTAGCAGTTTGGTTGCTATTTCTAGCAAGTCACACAGAGGCTTTCTTATTGGAATGTGTTGTATAGAATTATCTTTCTTGCTGATGGGCATGCCCTGCAGAGTGTATAATAAAATGATGAGATTTGAACCTGTGACTGTGTACTGCATGCAATATTCGAACCAGTTAATGTCTAAAATTGCAAACCTTTTTAACCTTCACTGCTGATAATGATGTGGTGAAGTAACCACATGGAAAAACTCTCTCTCAAATGCAATGGAAACCACTGTACCAGCCTTCCAACCATCCAAATATAATTGCTTGGTTTGATGAGCTCAGCTGGCTGTAACTGTATCTATAGCAACAGTTTAGAGGTATGTTTGTATGTCATTTATGTAAATGTGGGTCTATCAATGTTTCTACACTAGTCTTGCTAAGGGAAAAAATAATAAACTGTTCTGTGTGTGTGTGTGTGTGTGTGTGTACAGGTGTGGTAACTTCCCCCTACCACCACCACAGTATACATAGGAACTATTGTAATCAGTGAAGGGGGTGGGAGAGAGGAAATAAGAGTGAGACAGAGAGGCATTGGTAGAGAGAAAGATGGTGGTTGTGATGGAGGTGGTGTTTATGTTGATGTGAATGTGATGATAGTAAAGTTAATGGGATGATGCAAATAATAATGGTGAGGAAGGTTTATAAATAGATTTTCTTTTCAACTTATCTGTAAATATTTTTAATTAATTTTTTTTGTACATTGAATTAATTAAGCATGACATTGACAGCAGCCTCATGTAATGGAGGTGTTCCACTGCCACCATTTATCATTGTACAATCACCTTCATCACCACCATCTCTGATGCCACCTTTAACATCACCAGTACCTCAACCATTCTGATACTATTCCGTCAAAGTATATCTCTTGTGTATTTTGAGAAACCCAATGTTGGTTCTCCTAGTTGAAACATAAATTGTGAAATGGTCAAATTTTGGCTGGTTTTGGTCATTAATCGGCTGAAGACTTACCTTCACTGTTTATCTTCCTTTTTTTTTATATTTTCTTCACTCACTCTCTCTTGTTCTCTCTCCCTTTCTTTCAGAGGCCATAAGAAATTTCTAACCAATAATGCTACATATATATATATATCAATTTTTTCAATTACATATTTATATATATATATATATATATATATATATATATATATAGAGAGAGAGAGAGAGAGAGAGAGAGAGAGTGAGAGAGAGAGAGAAGGTACAATAACAAAATAACTGCTTGTACACTTCATCAAAAAGTAATTTATAGTTGCTCCATTTTCTTCTCCCATTTGCTCTGATTCCCCTTACACACACACATTATTATTATTAATCACCTTGTAACTCTCAACTTTAACCACATATGCATGTCTCTACCTCATTCTTTATGTTACTAGAAATAGCAACCAAATATCCTTCAAATGACACTCTGCTTTTTTAAAGAAAGCAAAGGCAATATATGAGATCCCACCCTACACCAGATCCCATGCTACACACAGATGTGAAATGGTTGTAGTTCAGATACTTTTGGTGATAAGCCTTGGGTGAAATGACACAGACTTTTATAGAGATGGTCTTCAAACCTAACAGTGAGCCTCTGCAAGATTGATAGACTTGCTAAATATTGCAACCACGTATCCTTCAATTACAAACTACTGTCTTGAAAGACAGAGGAAGGCCACATTCAATTATGTAATTCTAGATAGGTTTATTAAATATATACTTGAATGTTTAATCTGTAGATTGTCCATGGGTCCCCTAGTTGATATTGAACTCAAATTTCTCTTGATATTTATTCTTTTATCTTATATCTTTTTCAGTCATTAGACTGCAGTCATGCTGGGGCACTGCCTTGAATTTTCAGTCAAATGAGTTGACTCCAGTACTTATTTATTTTCATTTTTTTTAAAGTCTGGTACTTATATTCTATCAGTCTCATTTGCCAGACCACTCAGTTATGGGGACACAGACACACCAATACTGGTTGTCAAGCAGTGGTGTGGGACAAACATTGACACAAAGACACACATGCACAGCAACAACATCAATAACGAGTAATGACTTTGAAACCTGATCCATATTTTCTACTTTGTTTAAATTAACTCATTTACTTCCTGTTGTTGAAGGCAGTATAGCGACAGGCTTTGGTCAACCTGTCGCTATACTAGAAGACACTTGCCAAAGTGCCACACAGTGGAACTGAACCTGGAACCATATAGTTTGGAAGCGAGCTTCTTTTGGGAGAGAAAAGGGGCAGAGTCTGTTTCATATGTCTGGATGTGCTACCAATGAATTTAGAAGGAAATAAAATTTATTTTATCAACTGTTTCTTTGAATTTCTACCAACCATTGGCATGTAATGATCCACACTCAACATTAGTAACACATTAACCCTGCTCCTATAATCCTTATCCTACTCAATCTATATAAGAAACAACACTGAACATTATTAAGACACTAATCCTATCTCTGTTACCCTTATTCAACCCATTTCTAAGACAAGCCATTTATAGGCTACAAAATACCACCCCTTTTTTACTTTAACTATAAAACACACACAACAACAAACCACAGTTCACTGTTGCAAGTAGTAGGAGCACAGTTTGATTAAATAAGTGCTTGATATTTGCTTCATTGTGCTGATACTAACTCCCCGCCTCCTCCTCTCTTTTAAACCAAGCTAGGTGGTAGGTAACTGATTCGGAAGTCTACTTAACTACCATAAAAACTGAGGATTCTGCTGCCTTCAACAACAGGAAGTAAATGAGTTAATTTAAACAAAGTAGACAATATGGATCAGGTTTCAAAGTCATTACCCATTATTGATGTTAGTATTCTTTTTTGTGGTTGTTGTTATTGTAATTAGTATTGTTGTTGTTGTTGTTATTGTTATTTCACTTGTTATGGACGTAGTTCTTATATACTCTGCTTAGTTTTGTGATTAGTTTTCTACTTATGGTCAAGATTATTGTTAGTATTCTACGTTTTTAAGATGTTTTTTTTGTCTGCTTAATGTGATCATTTTTTTCTTCTTATTTGATCAAAGTTAGTTTCTTTTGTCCTTTATTTGTTTCAATCATTGGATTGTGGCCATGCTAAAGCACTGCCTTGATAGGTTTAGTTGAACAAGTTGACCACAATATTTTTTTTTAAGTCTGGTACTTATGTCAGTTAATCTCTTTTGCTGAACTGCTAGATTACAGGAATGTAAACAAAGACACACATTTGTATGACAGACTTCCACACAGTTTCCAGCAAACAAATTCATTCACGATGCATTATTGGTCAGCCTGGGGTTAAAGAAAAAGGCACTTGTTCAAGATGCTGCACAGTGGGATTGAACTCAAGAGTACATTGTTGCAAAGTGAACTTCTTAACAACTCAGCCATATCTGCACTTGTATGTTCACTATTTATAGAGTTCTAATTATTGTGGTCAATGTTGTTGCTGTTGTTATTAGTGTTTGTGTATCTTGTAGAATGTTGATTTTGGTGCTTAACCTCCAGATCAGTCCTCAACCAGTAAATTTTTAGATTTAAAACATTTCAGCCATGACCCTCCTGTCAATCTCACAGCCATGCCTGCTTCATAATGGTCAATATTTTAGTTGCTGAGGTTTATTTTCTTAAGGTCAAATTTGTTACTGCAGTCAGCTTCTATTTGTGGTCAATATTGGAGCTATGGAAATCAATATAATGAAGAGTACCAATTCCCTTCAACTGTGATTGTCTCACAAATCAATACTGATTTGGGGTTGGAATGTTTTTAATCTTTTACTTAGAACCAGTTGTTGGAATTTAACAGCTTTACTCATTTATATTACTACGTTCCCCTGATCATGGTGATATTCATTGGGTTGAAGGGTTAACATCCACTTTTTTAAGTTATGTCCCTTTAGAGCAGTGGTTCTCAACTGAAGCCCCTTATATGGCCCCTGAGGGTCCATATGAGATTTTTGGGGATCCACAATAGTGTTTTAAGGGCTTTAGATGTGCTGGATGCTTTTACATGGCAGTGTCATGTAAAAGAACCCAGCACACTCAGTAAAATAGTTGGCATTAGGAAGGGCATGCCAAACCAAGTCTGATGCAGCTCCTCAGCTTGCCAGCTCTTGTCAAACTGTTCAATCCATGTCAGCCGGGACAACAGATGTTAAATGATGACGATGATGAATGTATTGGTATGTATTGCAAGAAACAGCTTAGTTTCTGTCTCTAATGTTTTAACATAGTTCAAGCTTACACATGTTAATGTGTGAAAAACAAAATAGGAATTTTGAAAGAAGTTTCTTTAAAACTAGATTTTAAACATTGAATGGTTATGGGGGTCCACAGAATAAAATAGTAACGAATGGGGTCCATAGATAAAAAAAATGGTTGAGAACCCCTACTTTAGAGACATAAATGCCACAAGATGTCATCTGTATACACATATGCACTCAAACACACTGGTTTTGTCTACCAAAAATTTCCTTTATGTTGATTTAGTTGACCCAAGGCTACAGCAGAAGATACTCACTCAAGGTATCATGCAGTGGAATTGAACCTACAACTACCACAGACAAAGTAATGTTAACCACACACCCACTCCTGTGGGGATTATTTTATTTTTATGTTGTTGTTTAGCACCAGCTCAATCCTGATTGAGTAAAGACATGATTAAAGACTTCACAGTTGGGACTAATCTTAGAGGTTGTCTACTCCAGTGGTTCTCAACCATTTTTTACCCCTGGACCCCTTTCATTATTATTTTATTCTGGTGGGCCCCCATAGTCATTTGATGTTTCATAGTTTCATAGATACTTCTTTCAAAATTCCTATTTCATTTATTTATTCATTCACTTGTGGAGTTTGAATTATATATAATGTTAGAGAAAGAAACCAAGCTGTTTCTTTCAATAAATGCATCTAAAGCAAAATATTTTCATGGATCCTTAAAATACTGTTGTGGATCACTAATTTACTATTTTGCTTGTGTGGACCCCTAAAAATATTATATGGATCCTGGTTCAGAATCTTGGTCTGCTTCAAATACAGTACCCCAGATAGCCTACCCCAGACTACATGGACTACATTAGCCAGTGTCTCACATTTTAAAAAAGTAGTGTGATTCACTGCTGGTTTAGCTGCTGTTTTTAATAAATCAAACAACCACGTAATGGTTTCCTCTTTATTGTCAGCATTGTTCTTATTGTTGTGGTTAGTTCTTTGGCTGATGGTGGTTGTTATTGTTGTTGTGGCAGTAAAGGCAGTGGTAGTCGTGGTGACCATGGTTTTGGTTGTGGTAGTATTGGTAGTAGTTAATTTTTTTTACTGCATGAGTGTATGCTTTTGGGATTACAGTACTCTGCTGTTCTGTTTCAGTGTATATAAAAAAACACACACAGTATTCTCTGTCTATAAAAAGGTTATCTGGAGTCCACAGCTATTGTGAGAGAGCTCAGGAAATTGTGTAATTTTCTGCAGACTAACTGTACAGCTGCATTTCATATTAACTGCATCTTGACTGCATGCATCTCTCAAATCACTCACATCAGATTGTTTTCTTCCTGCTTCTCTTTTGTTTTATGTGTTATCCTCTAGTACTGTTTGTTGCACTTAGATTATTCTGTTCCACTAGTGTATTTCATTGCATCATACAACCACATATGCACACACCTGCACATTTACTCATACACATACTCGTGGGCACAAAAACACAACATACGGACACACATTCTTGCATCTACATACCTATATAATTGCATAAATACCTCTACACACTTGTATACTCTCACATGCACACATCAGTATATACTTGCATACAATTCCATGCTTAGAAACTTGCATCCAACACCTGAATGCACTTGTACACATTCACATGGTCACACATATGCAGTTTCATGAATCCACCTACATACTCCTATTCATACACGCCTGCACCTTTTCATGTACACACCTTTATACACCCAAATACATCGACTCACCTCATTCACTTATCACAAACTTGTATACACTCACAACACATTTATCTGTGCTTCAGCATATATATATATATATATATATCTGTGTGTGCGTGTGTGTATATATATATATATATATATATAGGTGCAGGCATGGCTGTGTGATAAGAAGCTTGCTTCACAACTACATGGTTCTGGTTTCAGTCCCACTGCATGGCACCTTGGGCAAGTGCCTTCTACTATATCCTTGGGTTGAACAAAGTCTTATGAGTGGATTTGGTAGACAGAAAATGAAAGAAGCCCATTGTATGTATATATATATTGAAAGAAAAGAAAATGGAGAATTATGGATGTATAAATAATTTATTTGTATGATATAAAGATGTTGAAATTTTTTTTATAAAAACAATACAAATAAATTATAAAACTCTAAAAGAAATGGCAGATGCCAAAAACCTACATATATGTTTCGATTCATACCCCTAAGTGATATGTAATTCTAAGCATTTGGTCATATGCTAAGAATTGGTATCATTTTCAACTATATGGGGCAGAATCTCACGAGCTTATATATTTATATATGAGATTGTAACGAAAGTTCTGTCCATATTTTTGAAGGATAACTATAAGAAATGGTTACACCGATCTAGCTTCTAAATTATATTAGTAACTATTTAAATCTCTAGAATATTATTTCTTCTTTCAGATGACTCAAATGTACACTCCAAGTAAAGAGCACATACAGCATGTTTTACTGTTTGAATTACAGAAGGGGAATACAGCAAGTTCAGCAGCACGATCACTCAAAAACACTTACGGAAATGATGTGTGAATGAAAGGACATGCAGAAGATGATTATCATATTTCAAAAAGGGTGACTTCTGTCTAAAAGAAGAAGCAAGAGAAGGATGCCCCAAAGGACTCAATTCTGAGGAATTGCAAGTTGCTCTTAATGAAAATCCAACCATTACAACTAGGGAACTGAGCAAGGAATTTAATGTGAGCCATATGACCATCTTTCATGAAATAACAAGGCTGGAAGATGGGTTCCACATGATCTGTCAGAAAACAATTATAAACAACATGTGGACTGCTGTGTTTCATTGTATTCTTGTGAACTTTTTTAGACAGAATCATTACTAGAGATGAGAAGTGGATTCTCTACAACAATGTTAAGTGCAAAAGACAGTGGCTTGACTGTAATTCAAGGCCTATCCAACAGCCTTGAAGTGGTTTGCATCCAAAGAAGATTCTTTTGAGTGTATGGTGGGACATGAGAGGAATTGTTTATTATGTGCTGTTAAATGACAATCAAACAATAACAGCTGAAGTTTACTGCCAGCAGCTAAGACGTTTGAAATCAGTCTTGCAGGAAAACGGCCTTCGCTGGTAAACACAAAAGGAGTGATCCTGCAGCATGATAATGCCAGACCCCACACGCAAGAGTGACTAAGAATCTCCTAGAAGAATTTGGTTGGGAAATTATGCTCCACCGACTATATTTTCCTGACCTTGCTCCAACAGATTACCGTCTTTTTAGAAACTTACAAAATCATTTTGCAGGACTTTAGCTTACTTCAAGAGAAGAGGTTGAAATGAAGCTAGTTTCTTTTTTTGAGTCAGAATCAAATGAATTGTATGAAAAGGGTATCAAAAAACTTAGGGAAAGATGGGAAAATGTCGTTAAAAAGAATGGTGACTGTTGATTGAATAAATCCAGTTTGGCTGCGCTTACATTTTTATTTCAATTAGAAAAATAGGCAGAACTTTCGTTACAACCTGATTATATATCTATCTATCTATATATATATATATATATATATATATTCTTTTATTCTTTTACTTGTTTCAGTCATTTGACTGCAGCCATGCTGGAGCACCGCCTTCAGTCGAGCAAATCAACCCCAGGATTTATTCTTTGTAAGCCTAGTACTTATTCTATCGGCCTCTTTTTACCGAACCGCCAAGTTACGGGGACCTAAACACATCAGGATCGGTTGTCAAGCGATGTTGGGGACAAACACAGATACACAACATATACACACATACATATATATATACATATATACGACGGGCTTATTTCAGTTTCCGTCTACCAAATCCACTCACAAGGCTTTGGTCGGCCCGAGGCTATAATAGAAGACACTTGCCCAAAGTGCCACGCAGTGGGACTGAACCCGGAACCATGTGGCTGGTAAGCAAGCTACTTACCACACAGCCATATATATATATATATATATATATATATATATATATATATATATATATATGTATGTATATTCTTTTATTCTTTTACTTGTTTCAGTCATTTGACTGTGGCCATGCTGGAGCACCACCTTAAAGGAATTTGGTTGAAGAAATTGATCCCAGGACTTATTCTTTGTAAATCTAGTACTTATTTTATCAGTCTCTTTTGCTGAACCACTAAATTACAGGGGACATAAACACATCTGCATTGGTTGTCAAGTGATGGTGGGGGGACAAGCACAGACACAAAGACACATGCATAAATAATAACATATGTATATATATGACAGGCTTCTTTCAGTTTCCATCTACCAAATCCATTCACAAGGCTTTAGTTAGCCTGAAGCTATAATAGAAGACACTGGTCCAAAGTGCCACAGTGAGACTGAACCTGGAACCATGTGGTTGGGAAGCAAGCTTCTTACCACACAGCCATGCCTATATCTAAGTGTATGTGTCCTTGTGTCTGTGTTTGTCTCCCACCACTTCTTGACAACCAGTGCTGGTATGTTTACATCCCTGTTATTTAGTGGTTCGGCAAAAGAGACCAACAGAATAAGTACCAGGCTTAAAATAATAGGTACTGCAGTTGATTCATTCAACTAAAAATTTCCCAAGGTGGTGCCCAATGGCTGAAACAAGTAGAAGATAAAAGATATATGCACACATGCACATCACTGCCTATCTATCTCCCTCCACCCACCAGTCTTGATTCACCACCACTGAGGCACCCCCTTCCAACTCAGTTGTGTCCAACTCCTCCTCCATCCCTCTGGAATCTCCTTGTTTATCATGTCCTCCTTACAACATTGATGACATATCTATATCACTGGTCTTGGAGAGTCTACAAAGGTCATGGGCATTGGCACTTCCTCCAATCTTAAGAAGCTGTAACTGAAATATACACACTGTAGCCGCTTGACACACACTAGAATCACTTTGGTTCACACGCACACACTAACCTACTTGCATATACATACACACTGTAGCCCACTTATAAACACTATAGCTTACTTATGTATACACACACACACATACACACACTGTAACCTTGTTCATATATATACATTACAGCCTACTTACGTACACACACTCATGTTCTATCCTACTTCTATATATATATATACACACATCTACACACACACACTCTAGCCCTACTTATAATTAGACAGACAAACTTTCTCCATTTCCCATTTCACCCACCACATCCTGTGTAGTTTCAGATTTTGACACAATCCTCTTAAGTCATTTTAGCTCTAATCCATAAATCCATGGATAATCCTCACTGGTTATATGTTGCTAGTATTTCTAACTCTCTCTAAAACCTCTCTCTCCCCCTCTCTCTCTCCCTCTATGTGTGTGTATACACACACATATATGAAGTATAAATGCATCTATACTTGCATGCATGGAAGATAGACGTTAAACGATGATGATGATTTTAGATATATATATATTGCATGATGAACCACTTTTGGTAATGAAAGGTTTCTCTTTCAGAATGAAAGGTAGACATATGATGGCTATGTGTGGACTACAGCGTTACATGGTGGTGTACAGATGATGTATGAAGACTAGAAAGTAATAAAGCTAGCATGGTCTGCTGGACGTGCAATTTAAATGTGCATGAACAACAGTATAGATGTGTTGAGAGATGTAGTATCAAAGAACGAAAACTGCATTGGTATGGACATGTGATGCTTATGGAAGAGGATAGGTTTGTGCAGAAGTACTAAATGTTTACAGAAGATGGAACTTGTGGAAGGGGTAGGATGAGATGATGAAGGCTGATCTCAGGGGGCGATTAGCAATACTCAGTACTTGAGAAATCCACTAAGAGATGCTAGCATGGCATGACTGAAGTTCTGTGAGCATATGTATTACACACTATATACAGGATGTTAGAGCTAAATTTTGCAGTTTTTTTTTTTTTAGCTAAATTTTGCAGTTTTTATTTTTAGCTAAATTTTGCAGTTTTTTTTTTTTAGCTAAATTTTGCAGTTTTTTTTTTTAGCTAAATTTTGCAGTTTTTTTTTTTAGCTAAATTTTACAGTTTTTTTTTTAGCTAAATTTTGCAGGTTTTTTTTTAGCTAAATTTTGCAGTTTTTTTTTTATAGCTAAATTTTGCAGTTTTCTTTTTTAGCTAAATTTTGCAGTTTTCTTTTTTAGCTAAATTTTGCAGTTTTTTTTTTTTAGCTAAATTTTGCAGTTTTTTTTTTAGCTAAATTTTGCAGTTTTTTTTTTTAGCTAAATTTTGCAGTTTTTTTTTTAGCTAAATTTTGCAGTTTTTATTTTTAGCTAAATTTTGCAGTTTTTTTTTTTAAGCTAAATTTTGCAGTTTTCTTTTTTAGCTAAATTTTGCAGTTTTTTTTTTTAGCTAAATTTTGCAGTTTTTTTTTTTAGCTAAATTTTGCAGGGTTTTTTTTTAGCTAAATTTTGCAGTTTTTTTTTTTTTTAGCTAAATTTTGCAGTTTTTTTTTTTAGCTAAATTTTGCAGTATTTTAAAATGTTGACGATATTGGCAAGATTATGGCTGGGAGATAAAAGTAGCTGCTCTCAGGACTTGGTGCATACGTCCTTCACTGTATCCCTAGGAAAATCTTTGAACACTTCCTTGATCTTGGCCACAAAAGCAGTTGGTGTCTTTCTCAATGGCACCCCACACATAGTAATCCATAGCATTACAATTGAGAGAATTAGAAGGCCAAAAATTGGGGCTAGTGAAGTCATAGAAATTCTCCAACAACACTTCTAACTCTTTCTAGAGATATGGCAAGGAACTGAATCCTGCTGCCACACATATGGTTTTTTAGCAGCAACCAACCAGAGATTGACCACAGTCTTCAGCATTGTCACATTACCATTTGAATTGAGCCTTAAGCCCTGTCCAAAGATGTGAGGATGAATTCTGACATGTAGATGTAGACAGAATGTCTGCTGTGTCACATCTTATAGCCTTTACAGTGTTCACAGAGCATTGAGCAGCAGTCATGATGTCAGTGTTTCGATACCCAGTGTGAATCATCATGATACAGGTAACTCTCTTCCAATATTCAGATGGTCTCCAGTCGTTTATGTCAGCTAACTTTTTCTCAACTACAACTTTAATCTTTATGCTTTCTAATACTGTTAACTGTTCACCTTATCACCCTGTATACATACTATATGCACACAAGTAGTTCTGCCTTCCAACCAATTTCCCTGTCATGTTTACAACTGCTACTGTCTCTCCTTCCCCCCACACAAACAACTGGTTCCCCTCCTCCAGCCACATCTTATTGACATCCATCCCTTATTCTTGCCATCATCATCGTTCTACCCATATTTACCATAGATCACTTTTCCCTTGTTTATATCTATCTCTTGCTCTCCCCCCACATTCTTCCACTGAAAGTGAATGACTACAGAATCTACGGGTATAATGTGAGTTTTTGTTGGACTTAAGGTAGGGGCAGAATGTTTTTGAACTTAAGTCAAAAGTTAGGTAGAATAAGTTTACCACAGTAGTGCCCTTTTCAAAAGAGATACATTAGAATTTTTGAAAAATATCTATTGTTTCTTCCTTCGTCTTTTGGAGGACAAAGAAGAATGATTACTCACAATAAGGAGAGCATTGTCTTGATACAGACTTCGCCCAACAAAAGGGAAGAACTTATGGAATTTGTGTAGGAGGTATAAACCTATGAGGTTGTAACTTGGGCAGAGTCAGATGAGCCCATAGTGATATCATATTCATTGTCCTGGGCAGGTCAGGATCATAATTCACCTTGGAAGCTGATAAAAGTACATCTAGCTGTAAAGATAATATTACTTTCATTGTTTCAGATTTTGGCAAATTTCTGTGTGAAGATAAGCACCTTATTGAGTAGGATAAGAGAAATAGATGAATAATAATTGGTTTTCTGTTAAACTGGAGGAAGGAAATATCATTTTTGTTATTAAGTTTGCTGAACCAAGTTATAACTCCACTGGAGTTATTCCATCGGCTTAGGTGGTTGCGATGTTTAACAATGGAAATTATTCCATCTAATATGGCTTTACTTACCCTATCTAGATCAGATTTAAAGGATCAGATGAATCTAACTGAGGGTTTAAGCAAAAAGTTTGGTTTGGAGTCTGTAAGTGTAATATGTGAGTTCCTAGGCTGGTTTCATATGATCTTCTAAATTTAACCCTTTTATCATTCATATTTCTCTGTCAAATGGAAAGCTGATTTATTCACATTGTTTTAAATTAATCATTCATTATCTTGTAGCATTGAGAGTTCAGTAATGTGATTGTTATTTTTAGAATGACATTATAGGATAGGTGTAAGAGATCAGATCTGGCTGATTTGAACATAAAACCGAATATTTGGGCCAAATATGGCTGGTTTAAATGCTAAAGGGTTAAGGTAGAAATTAGGGTATCAGTCCTAGTATTAATATCACCAGTCTTTTTATAGTTCTTATTGAACTCTTTTCTAATGAATTTCAGATATGTGCTAAGTTGCAAGTAATAGATATTTCCAGTTTTGTTCACAGTTATCTGTAGTTTATCCGATTTTTGAATCTGGTTGATGATATCTCATAAAATTTCTGTTGAAATGGATTGTGACTGTTACAGAATTTTACATTCCTGATCATATTTAGGATGTCTTTCTCAAACTGGTCAAGTAGATGGTTCTGTGGAGGAGATATATAAGTTCAGAAGTTACTGTGGTAGAGATCATATTTGGTTGCCAGGATTTCCTTCTCCTTATCATAGTATTCTAGCAATAATAGTGTTGGTCTTTAGGTACATCTTCATGTACTTAATTCAAGGTACATCTTCATGTTTAGGTATGTTTTTTTAAAGGTATGCCGATGTACTACTTTTCCCAGTTTAAACTTTACTGGATGTGCTTAATGCTTACCCAAGAGAAGTGTGGTGATTTTGTGTTATGCTAAGAAGAGGTGCACAATACAGGAATTCTTGAACCAAGTCAAGTACAACAAACTACTCCAAATCATTTTTGAGTATCTGCATAAGTGGAGTCAAGACCAGCAAGTTCGTACTGAGTGAATTGATCCACTAATCAGGCAATACTTGGACAAATTACATACTATTTTTTAAAATAGTGAATCTCCAAGTGAAGCACCTGACGCAAAGAACAGTCCCAATGTTGAAATACCATGTGGAAATCCCAATGAGGAAAGCAACTCCAAGGTAACCATTAATGAGGATATTCTTATTCATGGGGGTGAAAAAGTTTGAAAAGTAAAAGAAAAGTTCCTAAGAAAAGCAGCCCCAACACCACCTCTCAAAGCACTGGAGAGAAAAAAGGAACCAACTGAAAGACCGATGAAACACAAATATAAAAAACAGCAGAAAGAAACCACAAAAGAAACAAGGAAACAGTGCCTGAAGTGTGTATCATCTGTAAATTTTACATAAAAGATATGGAGATATTGAGACAAAGTAGACTTTGTGCATCCAAAGCTCAGGCAGAATGGAACCCATGACAAAAACCACTCTCCACTTAGCCAACAAAATAGAATAAAACCACACCAAGAGGGACTCATATCCTAATGCAGACCTGCAGTAAAGAAGACCGCTAAAAAATGGTGTGCAATGCAAACTGCAACAATAGAACAGCAATAATTTTTTTAATGTGGCACAAAAAATAGTGCAGCAGTTGGCATGGTTCCAAATAAAACTAAGCCATGCACACCCACACATAAGACCACTACAAATAGACCCAGGATAACCACCCTTACCACTAAGCTGACCATCACACCAATTCTATTAATAAATTTCAGAAGCCTCCTACAAAGCAACAGCAAATGCAAAATTGCATACCTGAAGAAGCTTTCTGCATATCAAGCAATATGTATTGGAATCTTTTCTGTTTGGCTAATTCCTTTAGTTTTGTTCCAGTCGATTTCAAATTTGGTGTATTGATGTAGTTTTTTTGTGCTAATTATGGAAATGAAATTAATTTATGCCATAAATTAATAAATAAAAAGTTAATAGCTTTTCAACTTTTCAAATTTCAGCTAATTTTAGGAAATCAAAAGCCACAGACACATTGGTGACTGCTACCCTAGTAACAAGCCAAAGTATAGTCTGCTTTGGGAAGGTTGTTGAGATAGATAAAACAGTCTTCTCAAGATGTAAATACATCCGATGAAGAGTGCTACCTCAGTGGTGGCTTTTCAGAGGAGTGTGTTGCAAGATCAGTGTGTTGCTATGTCGGAATCACAATACACTAGAGGAATGCATATGTTTGGTGATTCTTCCAGGAACCACAAGTTTCAGTCTCCACAAGTCACTCTGAAATTTCTGAAATTGATTATAATTTTCAACATAGAACAGTGAATCACAGCGTTGAGTTTATTACCTCAAAAGATGGTACCCATACACAACAAGTGGAAAGCACATAGGTGTCTGTAAAAAACAGCACTGTGGTATCCGCCATTCTATGGCTAATTCGTATCTCTATGAGTTTATATGGTGCGGGAGATAGAAAAATTGTAATTTGTTTGACAAATTCCAAGAGTGCATCATAAACTTTTCTGTTTGAACTTTTGCTACAAAATATGTATTGTTTACATGTACTGAACAGTTTTTTTTTATTTTTATCTTTTCTGTTTAGATGTAATTTTGTATACTGATTATAGAAATGAAATTCATTTTTGCCATAAATTAATTCATCCTAATGTTTTATCTAATGTTATCATAGACAGCTATCATGCAGAAAATGCCAGCTTCCAAATTTTGTTTTCTCTCACATACACACACACACTCACACATACATCTTCCATCTTATATATTATAGATGTATATATATACAATGGGCTTCTTTTAGTTTCCATCTACCAAATCCACTTGCCCATGGTCCCATGCAGTAGGACTGAACCCAGAACCATGTGGTTGGTAAGCAAGCTACTTACCACACAGCCACTCCTGTTATTAACAGTTATTTTTTCAAAGCTATAATGGAAGTGACAAAGGAGCATATTCAGCCTATTTTATTTCATGAGTTCAATAAAGCAACAAAGTAATGGAAAGTGCAAGGAATATCAATGCAGTATATGCCATATTTCTGGTAAGGCATGCAGGAGAAATACCTAGCCAAAGTTAAACCTCTGTACTTGGCTTTTGTTGATTTGGAGAAAGCTTTTGACAGAGCCCCCCCCCCCCGATCCATTATCTGGTGGGCGATGCAGAAACTAGGGATAGACAAGTGGTTGGTGAGAGCTGTACGGACCTTGTACAAGGACACTACCAGTAAGGTGATGGTGGGCAATGAGTACACCAAAGAATTCAGGGTACAAGTAGGGGTTCACCAAGGATGGTGCCCAGCCCCCTCTATGTTCATCATAGTCCTCCAGGCAATAACAGAGGAATTTAGGACAGGCTATCCCTGGGAGCTCCTTTATGTTAATGACCTTGCTCTTATAGCTAAATCACTACCTTAACTAGAGAAGAAGTTCCAGATATGGAAGCAAGGTCTAGAATCAAAGGGCTTTAGAGTTAACCTAGTAAAAACCAAAGTCGTAGTAAGTAGGAAGGCAGACAAATCACAATCCCCTTCAAGTAGATGGTCCTGCTCAATCTGTAGAAAAGGCATAGGTAGAAACTCCATAAGATGCACCCAGTGTAAGCTTTGGTCACACAAAAGGTGCAACAATATGAGAGGAAGGTTAACAGAGAAACTAACTTTTGTATGTGGAAGGTGCGCAGGCATAATAAACACTGAACATGTGCAGAAAATAGGCTCCATCAGTTGCGAGGGGGACATGCTATAGGTAGTAGATAGCTTCTGGTATCTAGGCTACTAGGTTAGTAGTGGAGGTGCTTGTTCCAAGAGCGTGCCTGTGAAAATAGGTTTAGACTAGGCAAAGTTCAGAGAGCTCCTACCCTTGTTGGCAACAAAGGATCTCTCACTCTCTCTCTCTCTCTCTCTCAAATTGAAAGGCAGATTGTTTGATGCCTGTGTGTGAACAGCTATGCTACATGGCAGTGAAACATGGGCTATGACAGCCATGGACATGCGTAGGCTTAAGAGAAATGAAGCCAGTATGCTTTGCTGGATGTGCAATGTCAGTGTGCATGTTTGGCAGAGTGTAAGCATCTTGAGAGAAAAGTTAGGCATAAGAGGAATCAGATGTGGTTTGCAAAAGAGATGATTGTGCTGGTATGGTCATGTGATGCGTATGAACGAGGACAGTTGTATAAAAAAGTGCTAATCTCTAACTGTGGAGGGGATCTGTGGTAGAGGTAGAGCCAGGAAGACATGGGATGAGGCGGTGAAGCATGAACTTTGAACCTCACAGAGGCAATGACTAGAGACTGAGACCTTTGGTGATGTGCTCTGCTTAAGAGGACCCAACAAGCCAAGTGCAACTGTGCTGGTGGCATGTAAAAAAAAATCAACCTTTGAACATTGGGCCTCATGAAGGCAAAGTGGCTGAGTACCTTTCAAGTGTTAGGCCTGACAGACACAAGGTAACTGAGTTCCTTTCAAGCATTAGGCCTAATGGAAGCAAAATGCCTGAGTTCCTTTCAAGTGTTGGGCTTACAGAGGCAAGGTGGCTGAGTTCCTTTCAAATGGGCCTTACGGAGGTGAGATGGCTGAGTTCCTTTTGAGCGTTGGGCCTCATGGAGGCAATGACCAAGACCTTTGGCATTATGTCATGCTTGAGAAGACCCATCAAGCTGAGTCATGGCAGTTACCACTGGCACGTAAAAGCATCCATTACATTCTTTGAGTGGTTGGCATTAGGAAGGGCATCCAACTGTAGAAAACCATGCCAAATCAGACTGGATTCTGGCATAGCCTTCCAGCGTGCCAACCCAGTCAAACTGTCCAACTCATGCCAGCATGGACAATGGATGTTAAATGATGATGATGATGATGATGATGATGATGATGATGATGATGATGATAGGAGACAATAAGCGGTGGTTCTAGAAATTCTGAGCCAGAAACTACAGCCTAGAAGATGAGCCTTGTCCTGGAAGATCTGTGGAGTTCAATGAGGATGTCCTGCAAACCCTGGTGGAACAAAATCCCATCGTAACTGTTGAGGAACTAGCAGAGAAGATTGGATTTCATCATTCAACCATCCATCAACACCTGAATGCTATTGAAAAGTCAGAAAATTGGGTCAATGGGTTCCTCACAAACTTAGAGAATGAATGTGTGCTCTTCTTTGCTGCCATGTCTCATGAATGAACTATGTTTGGACCATATAGTGACTGGTGATGAGAAATGGGTTCTCTATAAAAATGTCAAGCACCGAAGAATGTGGGTAGGGAAAGGAGAAGCACCAGCACCCCAGGCTAAAGAAGGTCTACACCCATGTAAGGTATTGTTATCTGTTTGATGGGATATGAATGATTTAGTCCACTTTGAACTTTTAAACCCAAACCAAATGATAAAGATCTACTGCAAGCAGCTTGAGTGGCTTAAGTCTGTTCTAGAAGAAAAACGACCATCTTTGGTTTCAAGATGAAAAGTGTTTTTCCTTCAGGATAATGCTTGGCCACATACAGTGAGGATGACATTCCAAAGGCTGGAGCAGTTTGAATGGGAAATGATGCCCCACCTACCATATTTGTCAGACTGATTATCATTTATTTCACAGTCTTCAAAATCATTTGGACAGAAAAAATATGAATTCTGTAGACAAGGTTAGAACAGTACTGGAGGAGAATTTTTTGTCATTGACAAGTAAATTTTGGAAGAGGGGCCTTGCAAGTCTCCCAGATGGAAGAGAATTGTGGAAAATGAAGAATATACTTTACATTTAAAAAGAACTTTGTTTATCTTAATTTTGAAAATAAAAGAAGTATAAAAAAAACTGCATTATTTATGGGATGACCTGATATATAAGCCCATATGTATTTGTATACATACATACATACATACATACATACATACATACATACATGCATGCATTACATACAAATAACAGCTCTTGAACCAAACATTAATTTTTGATGAGGCATACTTTTGTTGCTTGATGAAGGATACTCTCCTAAAGCTAAATTTGGTAGTTCTAGTATGTTGTACAATTTATCTTCAACTAGCAGAACCTGTAATATTTCACTTAATTAATGGTAAACCTTATTTCTGAAAACTTAATCCAAAAACCTGACAGTATAACCTGTGTTGTGTTTGTATGGAAAGATAGTTGCTCATCTGCTACTCATTGAAAAGGAAAAGAAACTGGAGTATGATGAGTACTTAATGCACTTCATAAATACACTTTATATACTTTATGCACAATTTTATAGAAGTATTCGCTCTTATTTTTTCCATTTCCCCCATAAACTAAAAAATATCCTGTACATATGATACAACCTTTAGTTAAATTGCATATATATCTGCCACATAAATAAATGTGAATATTTCATAGAAATTACACTTATACACATGCATTAAGTGATAGGTAATATAAAAAAACTTAGTTCAATTAAAAAATACACTTTTCGCTTTCCAAGCACCACCATTTTTCCCCTTGCTCTCTGTGCCTTCCTGTGACCTCACCATCAGAACATCACCCCTCTGCTAAAATTATACTTTTAACTCTCCTTCTCTATACCATCACTACCTTCAACTAACGTTTTTAACCACATAATGAATATTACATTCACTCTACCTCACATCATGTACGCTTCTCTCTTCCTCTTTCTATCTCACTTTTTGCCTTATCCTCCTTCTCTCTCTCTCCTTTTTGTTTCTCCTCCTTTTCCTTTCAACTAGTCATGTGAAAGCATTACAATTACATTCCCTCTATCTCACGTCATGGCTGCTTCTCTCTCCCTCTTTTTCTCTAATCATGTGAAAATGTTACCGACAGGCTAAGTAACATAATGACAAACAGATATTGCAGCATTCCACATTTTGAATCACTTGTAATTTAGAGAAAAAAATTTCATACTTCCACCTCTTCATTTTAATCTTCACAATTAAAATCCCCCTCCCCAAAAAACAAATGGAGATATTTGATTTATGCATGATAGTTTTCCCCAAATGTTTTTCTATAAAAATACAAATTATAAGTGTTCCAAAATGCGGAATGCTACATGATGAAAAATACAAAATAAGTTGCAGCTTGAGTTCCAAAGGGATAATGAGGGGATGGGTAGACATTTAAAAAAGCAGGGGAGTGTTTTGAAATGTGGAAACATTTCCAGTTGCCTTTGGGTAATCTCTTGTATATATACACATACAAGCACACTTATATATACATACATTTGATATTGGTATCAAAGAAAGTGAGCAGATCCCTAGAAAAAACTTACTGGAGACCACTGTCTTGTACAGTGTTAAAACAAGAACATAGATACATAAGTACACACATACACTTCTATGTGTAAATGTTCTTGCTGTTCTTGTCATTATTGATGTTGATGTTTTTTGTACTGTACTGTGTTTTCTCTTTCTTAATACTCTTTTTGGAATTTTATGACCAACTTTGTTAGTAAACTTTGGATCTTTTTAAATTTATTTTTGTTCTCTTTTTTTTTTTTTTTTTTTTTTTTTCCCAAAAGATCAAGCAACATTTTCATATCGATTTTTAAACACTATTTTCTAAACCTGAGTGTACTATTGAAAAATACAGAGGGTACTGACATCCATCACCCTCTTTTGGCCGATGCCTCCCCTGGATTTTTCCTTCACCCACTTTGGAAACAACTGTATTAAACTATAATTAATTCATGTGTTCTATTGGTGTGTTGTGGAACACACACACACCCTGCACATGAACTCATGCTCAGAATTGAATTAGCAGAAAGGTTAGTGTTGGACAGAACACTTCATGGTATCTGTTTCAACTCTCACTACTCTGAGATCAAATCCCGCCGAGGCCAACTTTATCTTTCATCCACTTGGGGTCAATGAAATACCAGCCCAGAGAGGTGGATCTGTGAAATTGTGGGGCTATTGGACAAGATGTCTTGCAGCATTTGTTCTGTATGCTTGTATTAAGAAACAACCTCCTTTTACAGGTCACTGTAATAAGAATATGGTCATCAGGATCCAGCTAATTTTGGTGTGCCTAAAATGTCAGATAAAGCAACATACTTAACAATTTGTATGATTGTGAAACACAGAACTTGTATGAGAAACTGAGAGGATTGATTGATAGATAGCTTCTCATAGATATATATAAATATGCTCCTACTCACATTCTATGTTTCTTGTTTGTTTCAGACACATCTACTGGACTATAGGATCTAATCCGGCCATGTGAGTTAGTGCGTGAAGATTTCACTATTTCAAGGTCAGTTATTATATATCAACCCATTAGCCTTGTTTATACGCATCAGATCCTCTCATCCATTGCCGCTATACATGCACATACTATAGTGCATATATATATATATATATATATATAGTGAAGGATTTATACAATAGCCATTCTGTTTGTTATTTCCATCAATGACTCTGATGAAGGTATCATTAATTTTCTTTGGTCTTTCAATTTACCTCAATTGATCAATAGACCAATTGAGTAAACCTATCTATAATGACTGCTGGAAACAGCTGTCAGCCAAATTTGCTATAATAAAGGAATTATATGTAATCACCATTACTTTAACTTGTCTATGATATATATATATATATATATATATATATATATAGTAGATGGATAGTTTGTTGTTTTGTTCATTTGTTTAACCATACTTACATGAGTTGGTTGGAGATAAATTTGAGGTAATATATTTTTATGACCACACACCCTTAGTGTCAACAACCCTTACCTCATTTTCAAACAAAGGATTTCTTTTATTCCACTTATTTTTGAATGGGTAGAGTGACTATATATATATATATATATATATATATGGGAGAATGTACGAAAAAACAACAACAGATGAGGACAGGTGGTGTAAATAACAAAAGGATGTATTAGTATGACGCTCGGGAATACGGAAAGTCTTTGACGTTTCGAGCTACGCTCTTCAACAGAAAGAATACGGAGACAAGGAGAAAAACACGGAGAAAACAAATTTGAATAGTGTTCAGTCAACGGTCACATATACATATATACTAGCAGGACCCATGAATATTTAATGGAATTAATGGTAAACCTACTGGGTTATTTCTGAAAACTTTATCCAAAACACCTGAAAATATAACTTCTGTTGTGTCTGTATGGAAAGATCTGCTATTCATTGAAAAGTGGAAGAAACTGGAATATGAGGATTACTTAATGCACTTTATATATATGCTTTATATACTTCATGCACAATTTTATTGACTAATTCACAGCACTCATAAAATAAATATTCACTCTTATTTTTCCCATAAAAAAAATATCCCATACATATGATACAACCTTTAGTTAAGTTGCATATATTTGCCACGTAAATAAGCAAGAATATTTCACAATTGCATTTATGCACATGTGTTAAGTGATAGGTGTTATAAAAAAAACTTAGTTCAATTTTAAAAAATACACTTTACACTATTCAGTCATCACCTCCATCTCTACCATCATTATTTCTCTCCCTCTTCTCTCTCACTCCTCTCTTTGCCTTTTTTTAACCTCACCATCAGAACATCACCCCTCTGCTAAAATTATATTTTAAACTTTCCTCCTCTATACCATCACTACTTTCAACTAACGTTTTTAACCATGTAATAAATATTACATTCCCCCTACCTCACATCATGGACGCTTCTCTCTCCTTTTTCTTTCTCTTTCTTTCTATCTCACTCTTCACCTTATCCTCTTTTTCTCTCTCTTTTTTTCTTCCTCTTTGCTTTCCCTTCAACTAATCACATGGAAGCATTATAATTACATTCCCTCTATCTCACGTCATGGACACTTCTGTCTCCCACTTTTTTTTGTTTTTTTCTCACTCCCTCTTTTCTTTCTCCTTCTTTTTCTCTAATCATGTGAAAGCGTTACCGATGGGCTAAGTAACAGAATGACAAGCAGAATAAGATGGTCTACAGGAAATGGGAATATGGCATTCCTGTATTAGTCAGATGGTGTGAAGACACAAAATTTCCACATTCATGCACACACACACACACACATATCTGAGCTGATGACGACTGCATGAGAGAAGTCACTAACTGAATCAAATTGAAGAAAAGAGCAAAGGCTAGAGTAAAATCTATGGTATCAGGTCTACCTCTCCATCTGCTCTTCCACCCCTACCATATACTTTAGTATCTGCAACGATGATTGTGTGTGTGGATGCACATACATGCATATACACACACAATTATATATTATTATATATAACTGTGTCTGTGGGTGTAGAAATAGAAGTTTCACTTTCAGATTTGTTTTAATTAAACTCGTAAATGATTCCACTTCTTAACAGTTGACCTACAATCCCACAAAAGAACTAAATATTGTCAAAGCACACAACACACACATCTATGTGAGTGAGTCTGTCTATGTTAGTGTCATCAGGTGCGTTTTGCCTCCCCCTCCCACACCAGTTTATTATTATTATTATTATTATTTTACTTCTAATCTGCATGTTTGTTACAGTCACTTGCCAAGACACACCCAGTGTCCTAGGGCAAGTGAAGGATAAGAGATGTTACAGTATGACTGAAAGCTGTTCATACCAGTTAGCAGGAGTGCTGATTTTGTTGTGTTTACATATTTTCCAGTGTAAATACTGTCCTACCCTATCGTGGCGATTTTTGTTTGTGTTTGGTGTCAGCACAAGACATCCTGAGATGAGATGGTCTATTGTTTCGTCAAATGTGTCAAAGAATCTGCATTTAGGGTAAGAACTGTTTTGGAGAATGTTAGCTTGGTAGTTTTTTGTGAGCAAGCTTTGATCTTATGCCTCCAATATGAAAGCTTCAGTCTCTGCTTTCAGTCCTGAGCTTCTCAGCCATTGATGGGTTGTTGCTTGATCTACATTTCAACTTTGAAGTATTTACTGTCCATGCAGAGGCTTCTGGCTCCACCACTCCTCAGTTTGTTTCTGCCCATTCTTTTTTGCAGTCTGTTTGATCCATTTTGCTTGTTTTGTGGCAGTGGTTTCAGGTTCTTCAAATATTAATGCCAAGTTCCCTTGCAAATTTGCAAGCTTCCTTGACAATAGAATGTGATTTTTTGCTGCTTTTATGTTTGCACACAAGTTGCAGCATCTAATCCTCTTTTGCTGTCCATTGCTATTGTGGAGGTCTTATAGCACAGTTCTACCTGCATCATTCCTCTTCCCCCATTACTTCTAGGTAGGTACAGATCAACATCTGCTCTTGAGTGATGCAAGTTGGTAGTTTTCTTGTCTTCCTGTCCAGGCGTTGGAGCTCTATAAGATTCTAGTTAATGATGTTAAAACTATATTGGACTTCTGGAAGTGCCAGGGTGTTAATGGCTTTGATGCGATTTTTAGAGTTGAGTTCAGTTTTTAATATGAGTCTTATTCTCCTGTAATATTCCTTTCTTATTTTTTTCGTTCATGGTAGCATGTTGTATACCATCTCCTTCATTTATTCCCAGGTATTTGTAATTTTGTTATGGGTCAAGTTCCTTGATGGTAGTGTAGGTATCTAATTTAATGGAAGCTGTTTGCCTGAGCTTGCCTCTTACAAAAGTTGTTTTAACACACGTATCAAGGCCAAAGTCTATCCTGATGTCATTACTGAATTCTTTAACAGTTGTTAGCAGCTCTGCTAGCTCTTTGTCATTTCTAACAAACAACTTCAGATCATCCATATAAAACAGATTTTTTTTTTATTGTTGTATCATAAACTTTGAACCCATACCTGGTGTTATTTAGTTCATTTGATAGTGGGATCAGTGCCATGCAAAAAAGTAATGGGGAGAGGGAGTGACCTTGAAAGATGCCTTGTTTGATGTTGATGATGCTTGTTTGGCTCATTCCACTACTATGGTTTAGAAGGAGACGTGTGTTCCATTTGGCCATGCTACCTTGTAAGAATTTGAAGATGGCAAGAGAGATCTTAAATATTTCAAGGGCCTTGAGTATCCAATTATGTGGGGCACTATCAAATGCTTTACTCTAGTCTATCCATGCCATACTCAGGTTCTTCTTTTTGCTCCGGCAATTCTCTACAATCATTTTACTTATGAGTAATTGATCTTTGAATCCATAAGAATTCCTTTTGCAACCTTTTTGAGCTTTTGGAAGGATAGATCGCTGTTCAAGTAAATTGTATATTCTGTCAGTTAATATGGATGTGAGGATCTTGTAAGTGGTGTTGAGACATGTTATTGGTCGGTAGTTCTTTGGATTTTCTGTCAGACAATTTAACCAGAAGTTAGGAATTCGGTCCAGTCCTGAGGTTTTTCCATTTGTGAGGCTTCCTAAGCACACATCTTAGCTCTTCTATTCCTATTGCCTCCCATTTCTGCTCTTCCACTTCATCCAGTCTCACTTTCTCATGCTCTATCCAGTCTGCTTTATTGTTATATTCGTTTTTGTTGCTCCATATCTTCTCTCAGAACTCTTCCATTTCCTCAGTCTTAGGTGGCTCCTTTACTTCTATCTTACTTTTGCCAATTTCCCTATAAAATTTCTTTGCATCTGTCTTGAATATCTTGTTTTGTTGATAAAATTTGACTCTTTTGTCATACTTTCTAATCTGTTGGACTTTCAGTTGTATTTGTTGTTTCAATTGTTCATTGGTTGCAGGGAGGTTTATAAAATCTTTGATTTTATATTTTCGTTTGAGTTTTCTAGCTTGTTTCGTCTTAACATTTACTCCTCTAGCAAGTTCATCGAGAACTGATACATCCACCCGCAGAGATTCAATCTCTTTTTGTATTGCTATTTTCCGCTTAGCAGGTCTATTGACATGGTTGGTCCTTTTCTCTGTCGTCCTGATACCTAGTTGAGCAGTTACAACTTTAGCAGTGGAATAGCTGAGGTTATTTAAGGTTGTTAAGTAATTTCTCTTATTACTTAAGATCTGTCTAAGAGCAACATTATAGATCATGATTATGTTGTTGCTTTTTATGCTGTTTGAGAACTTTGTCAGTGGTTGTCTATTGATGATGTCAGTAGACTCAGTCTTGCTGAGTTCTCTCATAATATCTTCTTTTGCTTCTATGATCGGCATAACTACAGGGTTTTACCCCCCAGACTTTGGGAGGTCATAACTTTCAGAAAAATGAATATTTTTTAATGAAATTTTTTATGCATATAGTATTTACTATGTAGAATCCGAATATACAAACATTTCCGGTGAAAGTGTTTTGGAATGGGGGTGGGGGACAATTTTCGGAAATTCCAACAGAGTCCATTTAAATTCTTCTTAACTTCCAGGAAAATTAATATTTTTTCGTGAAAGTTTCTACAAATATAACTTTTTTTTCAATCTTGCAAAAACACGAAGATTAAGAATAAACAGAAAAAGTACACAAATATATTTTATACACCTGTCGTATACGTCGGTTTCGTTTTTTTCACTTTAAAGGTGGTTATGTTATTTTGTTGGGATTAATCCACCTTTAAAGTGAAAAAAAAACAAAACCGACGTATACGACAGGTATGTAAAATATATTTGTGTACTTTTTCTGTTTATTCTTAATCTTCGTGTTTTTGCAAGATTGAAAAAAAAGTTTTGGAAAGCTAACATTTTAAAATTCTTCGGGAAGCGACACTGTGATAGTTTCTATATTTAACCGTGCGTGTATATTCCTATTTTTGCTCCTGTTCTCTTCTACTTCTCTACTAGAAACGTTTACTTTGGAATTTACTTCTATTGAGAAAAATAAATCGTGTGCATGTTATTTTTAACGAAAGTTTTCTTATGACGGCTTCTCTTCACTGTCTAGAAATCTACGGATGCACATACGCACATATTAGAGAAAAATGAAACAAATATGGACGACTTGCTCCGAAACACCACTGAGTGGGGAACGCTTCTCAAAAATAACCTGCAGTTGTTTCCTTCAAAATTCCTACATGCTCGAAATGTACATACATCAAGGTATATTTGTAGAAAATTTCACGAATAAATATTAATTTTCCTGGAAGTTAAGAAGAATTTAAGTGGACTCTGTTGGAATTTCCGAAAATTGTCCCCCACCCCCATTCCAAAACACTTTCACCGGAAATTTTTGTATATTCGGATTCTACAGAGTAAATACTATATGCATAGAAAATTTCATCAGGGTAGGATAGAATGTTGTGTAGAATTAAGCAAGAAGCAAACTTATCTGCACATAGCTGAATGGATGCGAGTGAAATAAGATAGGTAATCCATAATGAAGAGCACGTTGGCTAGGCAGCTTATTTATATGAGTAGCCAAAAGGATGGCTGATGGAAATGAAGACCATGGTAGTTTCCAAAACAAAACATGGTGACTCAAGCTACTAGCAAAATTAAAAGCTGATATGAACAAAATTGAAAAGTTGTTTTCAAAGCAAGAACACTGTTATTATTATTATTATTATTATTATTATTATTATTATTATTATTATTTACTAGTTATTATTTTTACTATTGTTTTATACCCAGAATAAGTACTACTTTGGTTCATTAAAATATAGTGATGTCAGTGTACATGGATGTGTATTGTCAGTGTGCATACTCGACGGAGTATAAGTGCCTTGAGAGAAAAGTTAGACCTAAGAAGCATCAGATGTGGTGTGCAAGAGAGACGACTGCGCTGGTATTGTCATGTGGTGCGAATGGATGAGGATAGCTGTGTGAAAAGTGTTTCACCCTAGCAGTTGAGGGAAACTGTGGAAGAGGTAGACCCAGGAAGACCTGGGATGAGGTAGTGAAGCATGACCTTCGAACATTAGGCCTCACCGAGGCAATGACTAGTGACCGAAACCTTTAGAAATATGCTGTGCTTGAGAAGACCCGGCAAGCCAAGTGAGACCGTAACCCGTGGCCTATGCCAGGGGTGTAACCAGCCCACTTCAGCATACCTTTCTTTCATTGGACACTAAACTCTGCTTGTGAAGACCTGTTGAGGCAAGTGAAATCAAATTCGATGACAGCGCCGCATGACTGGTATCCGTGCTAGTAGAGCGCTAAGAGCACCATCCGAGCATGATCGTTGCCAGGGTTGCTGACTGGTTTCCATACTGGTGGTACGTAAAAAGCGCCATTCAAGCATGATCGTTACCAGTGTCGCCTTACTGGCACTTGTGCCAGTGGTACGTGACATGTACCTGTGCATGTGACATGTAAAAACACCATTTTGAGCGTGGCCGTTGCCAGTACCGCCTGACTGGCCTTCGTGCCGGTGGCACGTAAAAGCACCCACTATACTCTCGGAGTGGTTGGTATTAGGAAGGGCATCCAGCTGTAGAAACTCTGCCAGATCAGATTGGAGCCTGGTGCAGCCATCTGGCTCACCAGTCCCATGCCAGCATGGAAAGTGGACATTAAATGATGATGATGATGATATTCAACAAAGAATTAAGTAAAAGAAGGTAAAAGAATATTGAAATAGTTTATAACTGTTTTTATTTCTATGTACAACAAACCACAGACAGGAAATTTGACAATCAAACAATGTCTGTGTAAACAATATTTTTAGTGAATTTAAAATTTTTAGAATTAGTATGCCAGTGAGATCCTCTTGTATATATTTCTTCATTCATGGCAAACAGTTCAAAAATAAAATTAATTTTCAAGTGGCTGTATGAAAATAAAGTATTTTCCAAAATGATTGAATGGAAGAAACTCGCGTGGACAGTGCCTATGAGTCATCTAGGTTAGTTGTGTGTTAGATGAGAGATTGAGATAAAAACAGTGATAGATAAATTGACAGATCAACCAACAGATAGATGGCTGGCTGGCTGGCTGGCTATTTTCTTTTCATTTTGTAATAAACTTACTTCTTTTAAAGGAAATTTCTAGAAGTGCTAGTCTAACATCATATTAAATACATGTATGTGTATCTGTGCATATGTATACAAGGAGAGGGTTTCAAAATAAAACTAGAAGTTATACTATTATTAATTTAGCATGTCAGACAAAATACTTAGCATAATTTCTTCAAGGTCAACTTTGCCTTTCATCCTTTTAGAGTTCGATAAAATAAAGTACCACACAAGTACTGGTAGTGGTGTAATCAGCTAACCTCTTCCTCCAAAATTTCAGGTTTTGTGCCTAAGGTAGGAAGGATTATTGTTACTAACAGGACCTGTGGAAATTCCACAGTGTAAGTCAGCATATTTGAAAACATTGTCTTTCTGTTAAACACAAGCAAGGAATTTCAAAAACTTTCTTTGAAATACTGCTATTTAATCAAAACTGTACTTTCAAATATAATCGAAAAGAACTTACAAGGTATTGCTTATTTACCTTCTTTTAGTCAAAGTCATTTACCAATTGAGATTATTTTCATTTTATTTCAGTTCAGCTCCATAACGATCTTTTAATGTATAAATTCATGATATTGTTTCACTATGTTAAACATTTTGACTGTGCCTGTAACTGCAGGCACAGTCAAACATGTAAATGCAGAATAATATAGACATCTTCCTTCTCCTTCTCCTCTCTCTCTATCTCTTAGTCTTCCCTTCTCTCTCTAGATATATAGTTCTCCAATCAAATTATTACCTCCCTTGCTGTAAGTGTAACACATGGACAAGACAGTAAGGCAGGAATGTGTAGAATAACAATATAGATTAGTATCCATGTGACTACATCTATCCTTCATCTTGCCTCACCTGTTCATAATGACTTTGATAGTCCATTATATTAACACAGTTGTTGCTGCAGTCTGTAATTTCAGGCATTCACAATAGACTGTCTGAATGGATTGAACTAGCCCAGACTAACATTCTCTTCCTGTTAAAATCTCTCAAAACACTTGTGAATGGTGGTAGGTTTGACCTCTCTTGTTGCTTTTATGATCCTCATTACTTTGTAACCCAGTAGTGGAGTTCTCCAGATCTGGATTCAGCTGTTTAAGTCAACCCCAGTACATAAATGATACTAAAATTTTACTGACCTCATCCGTCTTCACATTTTGAGTTCAAATTCCACCAAGGTCATCTTTGTCTTTCATCCTTTTGGAGTCAATAAAATACATTCTAGAAATTACTGGCCTTGACCCAAAATTTGAAAACAATATTTTACTGACCTTGGAATGATATAAAAATTATCATTGGTGTGATTTGAACTCAAAACATAAACTGTTGTAGTAAATAGGTTCATGCTCTACTTAGTCTATAGACTCTAATTAATAACAAGAGCACTCAGAAAGTGAAAACCTTCACCAAGGGATGATTTTTAAAATGAGAATATCTGAAATAAACTCGACTGCTCTCACAAACGAGAATACTAAAAATGAACCCAACCGCTCTCAAGAATTAAGTAAAAAAAACAGAAAAAGAATCCAGAATCCTTGTCCATGACCCAATCAATCCCAAAATCTAATCAGTTCATGCCAGTCATGAGGCCAAACACCCCTGAAAGTTTCATCCGAATCCATCCAGCAGTTCTTTAGATATCCTGTCCATGGACAAACAAACAAACATGACTGAAAACAATACCTCCGCCTTCGCTAAGGCAGAGGTAATAATGATGACTTCTCCATCAGGCTGAGGGGTGACTTTAATGAGTATTGGGAAGTGGAGCATAATTGATTCAGTTGACCCTCAAATTAAATTTGATACTTTATTTTAGTGACCCTGGGAGTATAAAAGACAAAAGTCAACTTAATCTCGATGTGTGTGCACGTGCGCACATGTATTTATGTATGTATGTCTGCCTGTCATTATTCTGTTTTATTTCAAGATTTCTTGCAGGTTTCTAACCTAGATCCAAAGCTCCTTCATTGGAATTTTAACATCAACAGGGTATTTTTGTATGTATGTATGTATGTATAAATGCAGTTTTTTATGTTTTGTTTTACGTATGTATTCTCGTGTCTAAACATATTCATTTATATTTAAATGATAAACTTCTGGAAAGTTTTTCAAATTTTTATAGTTCCAGTGATGGTATGGATCTGAAGTCTTCAAATCAGCTTTCTCCTTTCTGATTTTGAGATTTCAAGATTGGTACAGAGACGGTGTGTTACATATCCCAGTGCCCCAAAACCTGTAGTCTGAGTAGAGTAACTATAGATTTCTCAATAGTTCAGCATAGATATTTTCTTTTGCACTGATCTTTAGCTTTATGTTAACATCTGCTGGGCAGCTGATTTCTACAATTGTACACAGTTTCTCTTCTCTATCTCAAATCATTATGTGAGGTTTTCACTGGAACATTCCACCAGTACTCCTTTTTATTATGAGTTGCTATGGCTTCTCCCATACTGTAGGTTCTTATATCTTTGTGCTCGAGGTTGTCCTTCTGACGGATTTCATTATATGTGTCTGTCTTTTCTGTATTTAATCATTTAAATTCTTCCTCTGAAGAAGGAACTGCTTTCTAACAAAGATACAAAGCCCTATCTTTGGAATGTATATAATGGAAACAATGTCTCATTTGAAACCTGGAAAAATGTCTTGCATAATTTTACTGTTCCACTTACAGATTGTATTTGTAATATGCAAATCAGTTGGTTGATTTCTTTTTCTGAAAATCCAAGCTTATCCAGACTGACAGTTAGGCATTTACTTACAAAACCAAGTGTTCCAGTTATTGGTATAAATGTAAATTTGTAATCCAGATACAGAAGCTGGAGTTTTTGAAGCAGTTATCTTCTTTCTCTTTGATTTTCAAAGATATGTTCGCATCAGTAGGACAGCTGACCTCTATAACAGTACATACTTTTTTTTTTTGTCTGACCCTAACTACAATATCCGGCCTGTTATGTTTACATTTGACAGATGTTTTGATGGGGATGTTTCACCAGTATTCCTTGTGGTGGCATTTGTGTACATACTCTATAACAGGGGCATTCTCTATATTTATTCCAGGACAGTCTTTTTCTGAATGGCACTGTATATGTCACATCACATAGAGAGGTACCTTGATGACATTTTTGGGAAGCTGCATGTGTAATGTCTTCCACAGAAATATGACATAATTTACATTTAAGGTTGCATCTTGGAACTCCAAGAGCTTCATTGTTTCTTTTGTTGATGGGGCATTTGTAGCAATCTCCTGTTCTTGGATTGCAAATGCATAGCCTTTCAAGTGTCATGTGATGTAGTGGTCACAAATCAAAGAGAGGCTTTGCTTCATGTCAATGTTTCTAACTTCTTCAAGTCCACAAGAAACATACCCATGTATGGTCCTTTTTTGGTATGCTGAGCATTTCACTTCCAAGTCTTCTTTGAGGTATGCTAGTCTGGCTGATTTGGGGTTGTATAGGAGGTCATCAGTAAGAGAGTATTTCCTGAGGAACTCACTTCCAACATATAGGATATTGTTTTCTTCACTTTTCAGTCAGCACTAAATTGATGTATTCATTTTTGCTGCTGTTGTTTAGCAAGTGATGTCTGAGAGAGACTATGCAGCATTTGTACTAATCTCAAGCCTTTATCTCCTTTATCTCTTCTTAGATTGGGCCTGTTGATATCACTATTTTTCTGGAGATCTCCAGTCCGTGTTAGGATCTTGCAGGTTTTGATGTCTGTGGAGTGGGTTTCTTCTACAGACCAGTCAAGTATCCCAAATGTTGGAACCAGCACTGGTACTACAAATGCATTGTGGGATATTGTCTTGTAAGAGAAGAGTTCAGACTTCCATATTCTTAGTCATTCTATCTTTTTTCACAGTACCTTGGTATGATATATTTTCATCAATGCCAAGGTGCTTGTTTGTATGTTTGTATGTACAGTGGGGTACCTAAAAGTAACCAGAAATGTTCTCTGTGGGACAAGCCCATTGTAGTTCAGGCTTCCACTGCTAGAAGCCACTTGATGCAACCCTCAAGCGTCTGTCTGCTGACCTGCAGCATCCTGTAGAAGTTATACTGCTACATGGTGTGTCTTTGCTTTGCAGTGCTTCTCCCCTGTTGTTTGTTGATTTTTGTGATGGCTGAAACAAAGGGACAATGTGCTTCCATGAAATTCTGTTTTCTGCTGGGGAAAACAGTGGCTGAAACAGTTGTCATGCTTCAAAAAGCTTACAAGGTCACTGCCATGAGCAAAACACAAGTTTACGAATGGTTTTCATGCTTTAGGAATGGTAACCTGTCGCTTGAAGACCAATCTTGTTCAAGCCAACTGTCAACCTCCTGAGTGAATGAAAACACCATGAAAATTCATGAACTGATCTTGGAGGACCATTGTTGAACAATTGATGAACTTGTTGATATGACTGATATGTTCTGGAGCTCCTGCCCACAAATTTTGAGCAAGGAATTGCGAATGAAGAATAGCAGCAAAATTTGTGCTTCATTTGAGCAAGGAAGTGTGAGACAATTTTTGACCCAAAATGGCATGACCCCCACTTATTCACCCTCTTATTCACCTGATCTTGCTCCTTGTAACTTGTTTTTGTTCTCCTGGATTTAAAAAGTCCTTAAAGGAAAACATTTTGCAGATGTGGAAGACATGAAGAAAAAACAACAGAGGCATTAAAAGTCTTCACTTTGCAAGGGTTCCAAGACTGCTTCAAACAGTGGAAAACACATCTGGACTGATGCATTGCTTCAAATGGAGAATACTTTGAAGGCAATAAAAGTGTAAACATGTAAATCTAAGTGAACTAAATAATATTGCAAAATTTCGGTTTCTTTTGGGTACTCCCCCCCCCCCCCCCCATATGTATGTTTTTTTGTTTTATGTATGTATGTATTCTCATGCATATAGCTGCATGTCTAGACATGCTCATATATACTTAAATGATAAACTTCTGGAAAGTTTTACAGATTTTTTATAGTTCCAGTGATGGCATGCATTTGGTACTTAGGCAGTGTTACTGCCCCAATAATTACAGGTATGACCCTGAACTTGTAATCTGTATAGAGTAACTGTAGATTTCTCAATAGTTCAGCATAGCTATTTTCTTTTTTAACTGATCTTCAGCTTTATGTTAACATCAGCTGGGCAGCTGATTCCATAACTGTACACAGTTTCTCTTCTCTATCCCAAATCATTATGTCAGGTCTGTTATGTTTACATTTTATTGATGTTTTCATGGGACATTCTACCAGCACTCCCTATTATTATGAATGGCTATGGTTTCTACCATACTATGGGTTCTTATTTCTTTGGCTTTAGGGTTAACCTTCCAATGGATCTCATTATACAGTGTCCTAGCCAGAACATCATGTCTCATCGGTAGATAATACCATGATGAAATTTTGGGACAGCTGCTTATGTTGAGGGTGATATTTTCAGTGTTAACTCCACAATGTCTGCATCAGTTGCCACGTTTTGCTGCTTTTCCTGCGTATCTGTCCCTTTTGTACATCAGGTATTTGGTTGATATTTCCTGTTCCTGAATTGCAAACTCATACTGTTCAAAGTGGGAAGTTGATCCATGGTAGACTGCTTTGATGATCAATGTTACAATCATCTCAGAGCTCTCTATCCATATATGGTCTTCTGCTGATATATGCTCATCCTTTCATCTGGTGATACATTGCAGTAGAGTTGTGCGACTTCTTTGGGCATGTATTTAAGGTTATCAGACAAGGAATGCTGCTCAAGGACCTGCTTTCCAACTCCCATGATGTTATCAGTTCCATGTATGCAAACTTGGTCAAGGGATGCATTTCAATACTTGGTGGTTAAAAGATGCTGCAGAAGGGATACAATATGACATTCAAAGGCAGTCTGGGTTGATATTAAGCCTCTGCCCCTTTGTTTTCATTTTAGGTAGAGACAGTCTATGTCACTGTTGACGTGGAAATTATGTGTATTGATCAGTATCTTCTGAGTTTTCATGTTAATGGCTTGGATCTCATCAAGCATACAATCAAGTAACCCAAATGTTAGTATGAGTACTGGCACTGCAAACACACTGTGGGCTACTGCTTTATTGAATACAGAAAGTTCTGAGGTTCATATTTTCTTTAATCGGTTGTAATATTTTTTAGTAACACGTGTCTTGTTATAGGTGCCATCAGAAGATATGTTTTTATCCACCCTAAGGTATTTGTAACATTCGTCAGATATAGGAGAAACAGTTCAGTTTTTGATGAAGATGTTGCTAGTCTGGTTTACAGTTTTTCCTCTTTTCACAACCATATAACAATATCTATCCTGACCAAACTCTAACCCTGTATCCTTTGAGAATGTTGTAACTAGGTCAAGGCTCTTTTCATCTTGTGCATATTCTTTGCATACAGTTTCAAGTCCTCCACAAAGAAGCAGTGTGTGAGTATGGTATTTCTATTTCCTTTTGAACCAGCGAGATATCCTTCAGACTTCCTTAACATGAATGACAAGGGGTTTACAGAAAGTATAAACAACATTGCAGAGAGGCTGTCCTCTTGAAATATATTTCTATAATACCACTTCTATCTCCTTCTTCACTTTTTCTTGGTGAGACATTTAGTGATTTGCTTGTTTGCACACAATAAACATCATCACATGGCTGATGGTCTTCTGTAAATCAGCCATCTCTTTCTCTGTCTTCAAACCCCATGGTGGCACTTTCTTCATTGTTTCAGTTTGTTTACTTTTTGAATGTTGGTTCCCAGACTAGTTATGTTCAATACAAAATAACTTATTTACCTAAGTTTTAACATTATCTCCTTCAAAATAGTCACACGGCAATACACTGGTCTGAGCGTCCCAACCACTTTTGGTATCCAGTCTGGAAGACGTTTTCCATAAGTGAGTTGAGGACCTTCTGCGATTCATTCTGGATCTCGACAACAGTGCTAAAATGGCTACCTCTGAGCTGCCTTTTCTTCTTGAGGAAGAGATGGAAGTCCACAGATGCTAAATCTGGTGAATAGGGTGGGTGCAGAAGTGATACCATGTTTTTGGTGAAAAACTCATGAGTGAGGAAAGCTCAGTGACAGGATGCATTGGTGCTGTAAAGAATCCAATTCTTCGTGCTCCACAGGATTGGTCACTTTTGTCAAATGTCTACTCTCAAATGCTCGAAAATATCACAGTAGAACTGTCAATTGACAGTTTGGCCTTGGGTGATAAATTCTCAATGCACAATACTGTGGATATTGAAACAAAAAAAGCAATGAGCATGCTCTTGATTGAGCTATGGCTCTGTTGTGACTTCTTCAGAAGTACTCTTCCATTGTGATGACTGCGTATGATGTAGCTGTCATATAAATGTTTCTCCCCCACCCCACTCTCTCTTATCTACCAAATAATGAGGTACCTTCTGTTGATAAATAAAATATTCCTGCTATTTAACAAAAAGTATCTAATTTGTATGGAAATAATATAGGAAAGGAAGAAAATTGTTAGTCTTGTCAGGAATACTGTAACCTCTCAGGTGCCACAACAAAATGCACCCAATGCATTCTTTAAAATAGTTGGTGATAGAAAAAGCATCCCACTGTAGAAATCATGTTAAAAAATGGAACATGCAAGATGTGGTTCCCCACATCATGGACAAGGGAAGTAACTCTAGATAAGAACTGACTTGGTCTGTGACAACCTGTTCAACTAACTAATAGGTTTCAGGTTTCATTCCATGTCTTTACATGCCACTATCTTATGAAAACAGTGATGTATTTACATCCCTTGAAAGTAATACATTCTGTAGCTCTACACTTTCAAAGACCTGTAGAATAAAAAGTCACTGACTTAAAAAACAAGTAAGGGTTAGCAGCAGGAAGAGCATCCTTCCATTGAAGACTGCTTGGAATATGTCTTGGTCTAACTCATGCTAGCAATGGAAAAAAAGGATGCAGAATGAATATAGGAACAAACAAACAAGAGAGAGAGAGAGAGAGAGAGCGGTATATATTGATGAATAAGCATGAAGATCTGTTTGGAAAGAGTGAAAGAAAGAGAGAGAGAGAGAGAGAGAGAGAGAGAGAGATTAAGAGACAGTTAAGAAGTGGTGGAGAGAAATTTATAGAGATACAGATACAGAAAGATATTCACACAGATGTAGACATGCAAAGATATATGGTATGTGTGTGTGTGGAGTCTGAGAGAGAGAGAGAGCTTTATTTCAATGTTACTTTACTTTTGAGATTATTTTCATGTTGAGCTATCTGCCAGTTTTGGCAATATTTCTTGATATTAAGGTTTGTTGTTGTTGATAGTGATCTTATTCTTGTTATTTATTTTTTCATTTTCAATATGTTGTTATTGTTTCTGATATAAAATGTCAGATTATGTTCTATGACTTCAGATGTGTGTGTGTATGTGTGTATATACATATATATATGTATATATATATATATATATATATATATATATATATATATATATATATATATATATACTACCTTTTCATAAGAAGCCCCACATTATTCTCTTCTTCCATCCACCTAACTGGCAAACATGTCTACACACACGCATACATACATACATACATACATACATACATACATACATACTGACTAAACATGGACATATGCACACTCACTGACTTGTAAACATACACACACAATGTACTCTCTTAGATAATCAAGCCCTCAGACACTCTCTCACTCACATAGCCTAACATATTCACTTAGCTACACATGTTAGTGTGTGTGTGAGAATGTATGTGTATAGGTGTGTGTGCATGTTTTTTACATAGAATTGTAACCAGTCACCTATGCACACATATTACAACTTACATGCAGATAGACACACTGCTAATATCATCATCATCATCATCATCATCATACATTTATTTCCTCATACTTAGTAAGGTTCGCTAGGTCTTCTCCAGTACAGAGTGTCATAATTTATTACAATCCTTTGTCATCTCCTTCATGACATTTAGTTTCCTGAGATTAACCTTCACTGTTTCTTGCCATTGTCTACCTTGGTTTTCCACATCTTATACCAGTTCCTTCTACCTGAATCATGTGCTACTTCTTTACCAAACATCATATTTCTATACCAACTCAGTTGTCAGCACCTGATTCTTCTTGCACTCAGACTCTCTCTCCCTCTCTCTCTCTCTCTCTCTCTCTCTCTCTCTCTCTCTCTCCTCTCTCTCCCTCTCTCTCTCTCCCTCTCTCTCTCCCTCTCTCTCCCTCTCTCCCCTCCCCCCCTCTCTCTCTGTGCTTATTTGGGTCTTGTTCATTTACATCAAGAGGAACATTCTTGCTTCCTTTCTCCCTAGTCTTTTCATGCTCTCCACATACAAGGGCCATGTAATTTACCCTTCACTAAATACAACCAATGTCCTCTTTGGTGCCAGCAACTTTTACCCCCATTCTTACTTTAGCTACATTGGAGCTCTCTCTTCCATACCAGTAAATGCTAGTAATTGTGATTTGCTTTTTGTTTATTGTGTTTCATAACCAAAGGGACATCAGTGGGGCCTTATCCTAAAACAAACTTCAACTGATTCCTATCTAATTTTCTTCCCAATTAGCTCATCTCTTATGATCACGTAGCAGTTGATGATATTACTACATTGATCATTGAGAATGACTGCTTGCTTTCTCTTTTCAACATGTAAGCATGTATTGCTGATGTTCCCCACCCTAATTTCCTTAATCACTCTTTCAACTAGCCAATCCCTTTGTGGGTCTACTTGAAGTGGTTACTCTCGCTCTCTCAGCCATTCTCCCCACTCAACAACTTCTCATAATATTTCCATACCCCTCTTCCACCTCCTCTTTGGCATCAATGACAGCCACTGCCTTACTGTCATTACTTAATCCCCAACAACACCTTCATTTCACCCTCACTACTTTACAATCCTCAACACCTCATGCCTCTCTGGTCTTTACAAATATTGGCAAACTTCTTACTCTTTTCCTGATATTCCAGCTGTCCAACATTCTAGTTCTTTCAGCTACCACAATCCTATATTACTTAAGCTTTTATTGCTCTATCTACTTTAACTCTTCCACTTTCAATTTTCCAAGAACCATTGTCCATCCACAGACCTAGTTTGTCGCTTACAACTGCTTATTTGATTGTCTTGTAGAAATGCTACTGTTTTCTCCTCCCACTCCTTATACACATCACCTCCTACCTGACCAGATCTTTCAGCTTCACAAACCTTTTCTCCAGATTGTTTTCAATCTAGTTTTTAACATCATAGCATCCTGTGCAGCCCCTACACCAGCACTATTTGTAAGTAGTGGGGATGGTGGAGATAATTATACAAAAGGCTTCTATACCATTTTCAATTACCAAATTTCACTGACAAAACATTGTTCAATATGAAGTTCTGATAAAAGAGTCCTGCCTAACATGCCACACCATGGGATCAAACCCAGAACCACATGGTCGGAAAGCAAACTTCTTTACCATACAGCCCATAGCCTTGTCTGTTCCTCCATTAAAACTATGTAATGAATCAATGTCATTTTAGTAGAGTTTCCTGTCTGTGGAATATGGTATATGGCTGCTTGTTGGCAGAGCTTGAAAATGAGAGGGGGTGATCTTGGCAATGACTGGTGGTGATGTGATGATGGTAACAGTGGTGATTGTGGAAATGATGGTGAACATGGCAATGACAGTAGTTGTTGGGGAATGTGTTGGATGTAGTATGGTGGTGAGGGAAGATGTGAAAGAATGATGATAATAGTTGTGATGGTAATAGTCTCTCTTTATCTCTATTACTTTCTCTTTTTGTCTCTCTCTCTCTCTCTTTATCTCTCTTCTTTCTCCCTCTCTTAAACACATCAACACTACTACCATAACACCATTGCATACAATCACCATAACTATACTTTTATGTGGTTCCTCTTCTTCCTAAAATAGCATCCAAACCAGCCTGCAATTGGATCATGAGCTGACCTCTGCTCTCTTACTGAACAATAGCTCACTATCAGGGGGCTCCTACTAGAGCCATTGAGCACTCTATAGTAAGGTGTTATATTAGTTGGGTCACATCACTGAAGACTGGGTTTTCTGGATTCCCTGATGTCGTTCCTGACAATTATGTCTATTAATTTCTATTCTACTACACCCCACCTAGAGCTTGCTTTAAATAAGGTTAGGTCTTAGATCAGTGATTCTCAACCAGGATACATATGACCCCTGGGGATCCATTTTGGGTAGGGTCCATGATAGCAAAATAGTAAATTGGGAATCCACAGCAGTATTTTAAGTGTCCACATAAATTTCTGATTTAAATGTATCTACTGCAAGAAACAGCCACATTTTATTGGTCTGTCTACTTTAACTCCTCCACTTTCAATCTTCCAAGAACCATTGTCCATCCACAGATCTGGTCTGTCACTTACAACTGCTTCTTTGATTGTCTTGTAGAAATTCCCTGTTGTCCTAGATGCCACTGTTTTCTCCTCCCCCTCCTTATACAACTTGTGTGAATCACAAAATAGGAATTTTGAAAGCAGCATCTATAAAACTATTTTTTAAACATCGAATTGGTTATGGGGGTCCACCAGAATAAAATAGTAATGAAAGGGGTTCATAGATAGAAAATGGTTGAGAACCATTATCTAGATGGAAGGGCCAAGGATTTAGAATAAAAAGATGACATTGCAAATTGGAGGTGGTGGTACTCTCTCTTGCTTGCTTTCCTTTCCTCTCTTTCTCTCACATCATTTCCAAACTCTCTGCACCACCACCAACAACAGCACCATTAGTTGTTATAGTTCATTACTTCATAAACTCGTTCTATGTTGGAAATCAATATGACCTCTTGGTCAGATCATACCACTGGCTCCTGGCCAACATCAGCCATTGGTCATCTTGTCTGATACCAGCTCCTCCACAAACCATATTCAATGATCAGTTTTGTGTGTGTGTGTGTGTGTGTGATTCTGTTAGTGTTTGGTCTGGTAACCATTGCTTTGTTGTTCTCTTCAACTTCGCTCTGCCATCATCATAATCACTATCATCATCATCATCATCATCATCATCATCATCATCATCAAAAGCATCACTATCCTTACAATCTCTTCCTTCCCCTCATCCTCTCCTCTTCCTTTCTTCTTCATGATAATGATCATCATCATCATCATCACTGTGTTGTTTTTGTTGTCCTACAAATTCACTAATATTGCTTTTCTAGTTAAAGTTGTTAGAATGGTTTCATCAGGAATTAGCTTGAGATTTGTAGGGGAGAACCTGGCCATTAAGACAGTGCCTCTGGCAAGTTTGAGAGAGGAGCGTATGTATGTATGTATCTATCTATCTATCATCTGTCTGTCTGTCTCTTTGTCTATCTGTCTGCCTGTAGATAGATAAATAGATAGATAGATAAGCAAGCATCAGCATTATCAGCATTGTTTAATGCCCATTTTCCATGCTGGAAATGGCTCACCAGTTTGACAGGATCTGATAAGCCACAGGGCTGTGTCACGCCCCATCATTAGTTTTGGCATGGTTTCTACAGGTGGATGTCTTTAGTAATGCCAACCATTGTAAAGAATGTATTCCTTTTGTAAAGGTAGTAGTAATGCTATAGAGAACATCCATAAGTGGCAAGTAGCAGAACATATATATGTGTATATATATATATATATATTTATGCCTTAGACAGAAATAATTACAGAGGTACCAAATTGTTGGATCAGGTGGTGAAAGTTACAGAGTGGGGAGTCATAGTCCAATTAATTAGGGAGAGAGTTAGTGTAGATGAGATGCAGTTTGGTTTTGTGCACAACTGATGCTATATTCCCGGTTAGATAACTGCAGGAGAAATATCTAGCCAAAAATAAACCCCTGTACCTGGCTTTTGTCAACATAGAGAAAGCCTTTGATAGGGTCCCCCACTCCCTTATCTGGAGGTCATTGCAGAAGCTGGGGATAGACGAGTGGTTGGTGAGAGCTGTACAAGCCATGAAGCGAGATGCTGTCAGTAAGGTGAAGGTTAGCAGTGTGTATAGTGATGAATTTAGGGTATAAGTAGGGGTTCGCTAAGGATCATTTCTCAAACTCCTCTTGTTAATCATAGTCCTGCAGGCAATAACAGAGGGATTTAAGAGAAGCTGCTCCTGGAATCTCCTCTATGCTGATGTCCTTGTTCTTATAGCTGAATCACTACCAGAACCAGAGAAGAAATTTCAGACATAGAAGTAAGGTTTAGACTCAAAGGGCCTTAGAGTTAATTGAGCAAAAGCCAAAATCTTAGTAAGTAGCAGAGCAGACAAATCAGAAATCTCTTCAGATAGATGGCCCTGCTTGATCTGTAGAAAAAGCATAGGTAGAAACTCCATAAGATGTACCCGGTATAAGCTATGGACACATAAGAGGTGCAGCAACATGAGAAGAAGGTTAACAAGGAAAATAATTTTTGCATGTAGAAGGTGCACAGGTACAATTAACACTAAAAATGTACAGAAAATAGACTCCATTAAATGCCAGTGGGGAAAACTAGTAGTCAATAACTTCTGTTACCTAAGTGACCAAAGTCAGTAGTGCAGGTGGATACTCCAAGAACATAGCAGCTAGAATACGAATAGGCTGGGCAAAGTTCAGAGAACTCCTACCTCTGCTAGTAACAAAGGGACTCTCTCTCAGAGTGAAAGGCAGACTGTATGATGCCTGTGTGCGAACAGCCATGCTAAACGGCAGTGAAACATGGGCTGTGACTGCCAAGGACATGCATAGGCTTGTAAGAAATGAAGGTAGTATGCTTCGTGGATGTGTAATGTCAGTGGACATGCACGACACAGTGTAAGCATCTTAAGAGTAAAATTGGTTATAAGAGGCATCAAATGTAGTGTGCAAGAGAGATGATTGCGCTGGTGTGGTCATGTGATGTGTATGGACAAGGACAGCTATGTGAAGAAATGCCAATCTCTAAGGGTGGAGGGTACCTGTGAAAGAGGTAGACCCAAGAAGACCTGGTACCAGGTGGTGAAGCATGATGTTCCAGTGTTGGGCCTCATGGAGGCAATGACAAGTGACTGAGATCATAGTTGTGGCTGATGTCAGTGTCACACAACTGGTACATAAAAAGCACCTTTCAAATGTTGGGCGATATGCTGTGCTTGAGAAGACCTGTCAAGCCAACTACATGTGGCCAATGCCAGTGCTATCTGACAAGCACCCATGCTGGTGGCCAAGTGAAATCATAGTCATGGCTGATGCTGGTGTCACATAACTGGCACCCATGCCGGTGGCATGTAAAAAGTACCTTTCAAGCATTGGGCCTCACTGAGGCAAAGTGGCTGATCTAGTGGCACATGAAAAGCTCCTTTTGAGTGTTGGGCCTCACAGGGGCAATGACAAATGACCGAGACCTTTGGCATTATGTTGTGTTTGAGAAGAAGACCTATCAAGCCAAATAAAATCGCAGTCATGGGAAATACTGGTGTCACACAAATGGCACCTGTGTCGGTAGCATGTAAAAGCATCCATTACACTCTCAGAGTGGTTGGTGTTAGGAAGGGCATCCAGCCATAGAAGCCATGCCAAATCAGACTGGCATCTGGTGCAGCCTTCCAGCTTGCCAG
Source organism: Octopus bimaculoides (assembly GCF_046866305.1). Taxonomy (NCBI): domain Eukaryota; kingdom Metazoa; phylum Mollusca; class Cephalopoda; order Octopoda; family Octopodidae; genus Octopus; species Octopus bimaculoides. The sequence goes on along the minus strand of NC_142948.1, from coordinate 20,745,805 downwards.
CCCTCGTCAAACCATCCAACCCATACCAGCATGGACAACAGACATTAAATTATGATGATGTTAATGTATATATATTATATATCATCATCATTTAACATCTGCTTTCTATGCTGGTACAGCTTGACAGGAGCTGGCTAGGCAGAAGACTGCACCAGGTTTCAGTGTCTGTTTTGGAAGGTTTTTAAGGCTGGATGCCCTTCCTAACATCAACCACCCTGCAGAGTGGACTGAGTGCTTTTTACATGTCAATTTTGGCATGGTTTTTACAGGTGGATGCTTTTTACATGGCACCAGCACTGGCAGGGTCACTGAGTAACTTGCTAGACAAAGATCCTTTGAGAGGGGAAGGGGAATTGGAGGAGGTGATCTTGTGACAGAGAGACAAAAACAGATGTCTTGCTGTAGAGGAGATACATGGTTACCAGGTCAAAGACAGAAAGAAAGATCAAGATTGAGGCCAGAAACAGGTGTGTTGCTGTAGAGGAGATACGTGGTTAGCCAGTCAGAGAGACAAAGCAAGAGAAAGAAAGAGGGTGGAAGAGAACGAGAGTGCAGGAAAGAGGAGGAGAGAGGTGATGGTGAAATGCCAGGGTATACTCACAAGGAACAGGGATCAGAATATAAATGGGATGGTAGTGTAGAGCAAGGGAGGGGTGGATGGTGGAAAAGTGCCAGGGCATAGCCTCAAGGTACAGGGGTCAGAATATAAATGGTAGGTTATTGCTAAAGGTGCATGAGTAAGGAGTAGAGATTTCACATGAATGCAAAGAGTGTGGGGCGGAGTAATGTAGTGACTGGTAAAATCTGTGTACATAGAAGGGGTGGAGGACAACAGGATAGCAATGATGCAGTGGGCAGGATTGGGGAGCATGAAACAAGCATAATGCATGAAAAGAGGAAATGTGAGGAAGAGAAGAGGTATAGTTTGGTTAATTAGGGAAGGGTTTAGAAAAGTTTTTTTTTTTGTTGTTACATGTGGGTGGGACCCACAGTGCTTCTAGAACTCAGTTTCGCTGAAGTGAGTGAGTTGTCTCAAGAATTTCATATCGCCAGACGTCTTGTTTCATTTTCATCTCCTCCATGAGGTCCAACATCCTGAGATTGGTCCTCACCACTTGTCTCCCTCTTCCACAGGTGCCATCCATTCTCAGTGATTGGCACTTCTTCATTCATATGCATCACGTGTCCAAACCAACATAGTCTTCTCTGATTCCTCTTATGCCCAATGTTTCTCTCAAAACATTTGCACAAAGTGTCATTCATGCACACTGATGTTGCACATCCAACAGAGCATACTACCTTTGTTCCTCTCTGTCCTGGGCATATCTTCTGCATTCAGAGGCCAAGTCTCACTATCATGGAGTATAGCTGTCTGTACACAAGCATCATACAATCTACCTTTCACTCTGAGAGAGAGTCTTTTCCTTGCCAACAGAGGTAATAGCTCTCTGACTACCTCCATCTAGGTAACAGAAACTATCTACAACCGCTTGGGCATTTGAGAGAATCTAATTTTCACGTCAGAAATTTGGACACCTTTTCCACATCTTTTTAATGGATAACTGGAAAAGATATTTGGATGATTGTTTCATCATATGGAATGAACCCTATGAAAAACTTCTAGAATTCAAATCCATTCTTAATAACATACATCCCAACATTCAATTCACTATGGAATTCAGCAAACATCATCTCCCTTTTCTTGATCTCTTAATCATAAAAACACCTAATAACCAAATCACAACCGACATCTACCACAAACCTACAGACTCACAACAATACCTCCTTTTTAGCTCATGCCACCCAAAACACACCAAGATAAATATCCCCTTTAATTTAGCTAAAAGAATTTGCACCATTGTCTCTGACCCAACCACTCGAGAAATACGCTTACAAGATCTCAAAAAAAACACTGTTACAACGCCAATATCCCTCCACACTCATAGATCTTGGAATAAAACGTGCCAAGGAACTTGACAAAAACACACTAAAAACCAACCAACATAATAACACACCCAACCCCAAAATACTTCCATACATCTCCACCCATAATCCCAATAACATCGAAGCATTCACCACAATTAAACAAAACCTCCCCTTACTCACCACAAACCCGAAAATGAACAATATCATTAATACACACAAAGTCCTTAAATGCAAAAGGCAACACAAATCTTTGAAAACATTATTAACCAATTCCAAACTACATACACCACTTCCACCCCCATCAGTTAAAAAATGTGCATGCCCTAATTGTGGCACCTGCCCCTACCTACTTGAAGGCTCTGAATTTACCTTCAAACGAGGAACAAAGTTTAAAATTAAAACCAATTTCTCTTGTTCCTCGAGTAACCTCATTTATGTCCTTACTTGCGCAGGTTGCCAAAACTTCTATATCGGACAGACGAGCCTCCCATTACGTAGAAGAGTAGCTGTCCATAAGGAACAAATAAACCTCCCTCAATACCGCCAAATTCCACTCAGTGGCTACATAGACTCTTGTGCCAGAAACAAAAACCCTAAATTCATTATATTCCCTTTCTATCAATGTAAAGACAGAATCTCCACACAAGAAAGAATCAACAAGGAGAATCTTTTCATAGAGAAATTCCAACCATTTCTTAACACACACACCCCTCTATGAACAGACACAAACTTCCTGTTTGGGAAAAAAAGAGTTCATAACTCTAACTAAAAACACTTGTCTCCCCTTACACACACTTCCTGTTTTGACACCACATTTCCTGCTTAACACAAAACTTTTAACCCTTTTTTTAAACCTAACAAAACTCTCAACTCTCATGCATCCTTATTTTTCCTACCAATTTATACATGAACTACTATTGAACTACAAAAGCTCAAAGACAATATAATGTATGGGTATATTTATTTTTTTTATATATTATTGTTTTATATATTATTTTCTTCATTTTGTACTTTTTTGTACTTTGTAAAAAAACATTTTCATTCTCCTTCTTCTTGATAATTTGCTTCATCGCAATGAAAACCGGTTAGAAAAAATCTTTATTAAATTATGCTCCCAGTTCAGCATTCTGGCTTTTTTTCATTTTCCTATTATTTCTCCACGTGCGGTTAACACAACCCCACTATTTACTGACTTATATATATATATATATATATATATATATATATATATATATATATATATATATATATATGTATATATACTTTACCTCTTGGTATTAATACTACTTCTGCTGCTAATAAATATTTTTTATCAAGCTCACTGGCTAATTACAACACCGGTACCTGTTATTCTATATATTACTTGCTGAGAGATGAGTTGCTGCTATCCATAGCAGTCGAGCATCCATCATTGACTAGACCAAGGCAGGTCAAAATCCTGTGATCTGGTGGTCTTGCCACTGGAGGTAGCAGGTATTTCTCTCTCCACTAGCAATAGAAACAAGAGTGCATTTTGCACCAAAAAGCCAATACAAGAGTTATACCACAGTATAGTTTTTTCTAACAGTTCATCCACATTTAAGTGGAGATAGATATTACCTCTTGGAATTAATACTGTCTCTGTCACTAATGAATATATATACATATATATATATTAGTACTAATAATAAAGACTATGGAGACTTTACATCCACAGAATTTGTCTTATAGTTATATACAGCACATTACAATGACCTACACTTGTTTCCACTGCATATTATGGAATTACCCAATGGAAGAATTCACAGAGTGACTAACAAATATCATTTCCCTTCATCTTGGTTTTAGAAGACAAGAATGGTTTGGAGATAGTGTCTTATTAATGGTGTAGCTGCACATATTTCTGTGCAGTTGTTACTATTGTAGAGGTGTGCAACAAATATTATTATTATTATTATTTGTTGAGTTCTGTGTATTCTTCCGAATTCTATGTATTCTTTTGTTGGTACACAGAATGCAATTATTGCTGTAAATATGTGCACATATGCTGCTGTCTGTTGAGGTGTGTGCAGCTTATTGCAACATGTGTATGTGGTCGTGACCTGTGGTTTTATTGTTGGCACAACTCTGTGCATTATGTTAGTCTGACAGGTTCTGTGTTCTTACTGTTGACACAACTGCACTCACATTAGCATTTGATAATTTTGTATTCAGTGAAGGCGGCGAGCTGGCAGAAACGTTAGCACACTGGGCAAAATGCTTATCAGTATTTCGTCTGCCGAGGTTGACTTTGCCTTTCATCTTTTGGGGGTCGATAAATTAAGTACCAGTTAAGCACTGGGGTCAATGTAATTGACTTAATCCCTTTGTCCTTGTTTGTTCCCTCTATGTTTAGCCCCTTGTGGGCAATAAAGAAATAAGAAACATTAGCATGCTGGGCTAAATGCTTAGCGGTATTTCGTCTGTCTTAACATTCTGAGTTCAAATTCCACCAAGGTCGACTTTACCTTTCATCCTTTCAGGGTCGATAAATTGTGTACCAGTTGCATACTGGGGTCGATCTAATCAACTGGCCCCTCCTCCAAAATTTCGGGTCTTGTGCCTAGAGTAGAAAAGAATATTGTATTCAGTGACACATGGTTGGTGGCATTGCATTGTGTGTGCAATTGTTGTTGTTGACCTTATATGTGCACATGCTATTGTTGCATGCCAGTACTAATGGCACATTTGTGCACACAATTGGGCTTGTGTATATGCCATGAAGTGTGTCAATATCTTCTTAAACTGTCATGTTTTATATCAATAATGTAATCAATATTCTCCAATGGATGTAGGAATGTTGTTATTGTATACCACTGGCATCTTCAGCCCATCCACCACTACCATTCACCCCACCACCACCACTACATCAAGTGTGTCCATTATATCTAGTTTGTTTCCTTTGTTGTTTGTTGTTGTTTATGTCCAGGTCAACTTTGGTCAAGCAGATGTATCTGATCAAAGATTTTTTTCCCATGGACCATGCATGCAGGTCTGTCAACCAAATTTCCTTCAAATCTTCACCTACAATCTTATATAAAGAAGATGTTGGTTAAAACGATGAGCAAGTGATGACTGAAACATCTTTGGTCCTACATCTGCTCAGTCAGGATTTGTAAAGGGACTAAACAATAAATAGTGTCTTTTTCCAAGAGAAGCAAATCTGGATTTGGAGGCAATTTGGCTGCTATTTCTAACAGTTTGAGCAACCACATAGAAAACTACTTTATTTGCATGGTTGATAAACTGAGTACCCATTGTGGCCTGTCAAGAATTTTAGAAGTTAGGAAGTTCAATTTTAAGTTGGTTATTTAATAAATGTTGGGTCATTGTTGTGTTTGGTGTCACAACTCCACTTTTTCATTTCAATTTGAAGTCTGCCTTCCCTGCTTCATGGATTGTTTCATATCCTCATCCCCACCCCCTGGGATTGGAGCAACCAGACAGTGGTCAGTGTCTAGTGAGGGTTTCTAGAATGCTAGATATTTGGGGGATTCATAATGTCTCCTTTGCAGTAGGTTAACTGCCATGGCCTATGTTCACTGTACCCTAATGGTGATGATCACTGTATCCTGGGAGCGAAGTTAGCTAAGACACATTTGTACTGAATTGGCAGGAGGAAATCCAAAAGTAAACTGAACCTGGTGACCAAACAAGTCATACGTCTGGACCTCCACCTCAAAATGATGTGCTGGATTTCTGAGAAATTAATTATTAAGTTTCACATAGAATCAGCTACAATGATGTTTACATAACCACATAATTCCTCTCAAGTATGGGGTGTCTTTAATAGTGAATATATATTCAAACTCTAACCACGTATGTATTCTCTTTGTGGTGAGTTGTAATATATATAAAAAATCAAAGAAGGAAAATGCACACAACATAGTTTTAATATATTTTATACTGTTTGTCAACCAGTTTCGCTTTCGCTAATCATGACATTAAAATTTATTTAAATACGTATTTTCATAAGAAAAATTTTTTTGTCCATGTTTTGTGTGAAGTTTATGAATAAATGATTCAACAAGTAGAAAAATCTAAGGGGAGGTAATTGGTGATCATTATTATTGTGAACAGGGGAGATAATCTTTCGGTAGAGGGGGAGATTACATATACACAAAAATTCAAAGACTAGAGTAGTAGGGAGGAATATGTACAGTGATGGGTATGTAATCATGAATTAAAATATGTATAGAGATCAAAGTTGGTTATGCGTGCATATTTAGATGTGTTCTGTATTTTTTGATGAATAAATTTTCTTTATTTAAACGTTCTTGTATAGAAATTGTATCTTTGCACTGAGAGAAGAGGGAAACTATGAAATTTGGTTTGGTGTTACCTGCACATCTCTCAATGTGTTCACTTAAAGGAATCTGTCTGTATTGCGGGAACCAGATCTGCTCTTTATGTAGAGTGGTTCTCCGTCTCAATGTCATACTTGCCTGTCCTATATAGTGATGTCCACAGCCTGAGCAGGTTATTACATAAATTAGATTCTCAGAGGCACGAGTGAAGTTCATTTTAATTGTGAACCTCCCTCCTTGTTTGAAAAGGAAATCTGAGCCTTCAAGTAGGTTGGGGCACGTTCCACAGTTTGGGCATCCACATTTTTTAAACGTTGGTTTCGTGGTTGTTGTGTAAAGCTTTGCATTTGATGAATATTTGTGCTTTCAGGATGTTGTTCATTTTGAGGTTTCTAGTTAGTAAAGGAAGATTTTGCACAATAGTGTTGTATGCCTCATTGTTTCTAGGGCTGTGGGTTGATATATACAGTAGTGTTTTGAGATGAGGTATGGTGTTATGTTTTGCTGTCCTTAGTGTTTTTATGTCTAATTTCTTGGCATGCTTAATTCCTTCATCTATAAATCATCATCATCATCATCATCGTTTAACGTCCGCTTTCCATGCTAGCATGGGTAGGACGATTTGACTGAGGACTGGTGAAACCGGATGGCAACACCAGGCTCCATCTAATTTGGCAGAGTTTCTACAGCTGGATGCCCTTCCTAACGCCAACCACTCAGAGAGTGTAGTGGGTGCTTTTAAGTGTCACGTGCACGAAAACGGCCACGCTCGAAATGGTGTCTTTTATGTGCCACCAGCACAAGAACCAGTCCAGGGGGCACTGGCAACGATCTTGCTCGAAAACCCTACAAGGCCAGTCAGGCGGTACTGGCAACGGTTACGCTCAGGATGGTACATCTTATGTGCCACCCGCACAAGAGCCAGTCCAGGGGCCCTGGCAACGATCTCACTTGGCTTGCCGGGTCTTCTCACGCACAGCACATTTCCAAAGGTCTCGGTCAGTAGTCATCGTCTCGGTGAGGCCCAATGTTCGAAGGTCTTGCCTCACCACCTCAGCCCAGGTCTTCCTGGGCCTACCTCTTCTACGGGTTCCCTCAACTGTTAGGGAATGGCACTTTTTCACGCAGCTATCCTCATTCATTCTCACCACATGTCCAAACCAGCGCAATCTTCTCTCTTGCACACCACTACTGATGCTTCTTATGTTCAGATTTTCTGTCAAGATACTTATACTCTGACGGGTATGCACAATTAAATTACACATCCAGCGGAGCATACTGGCTTCATTCCTTGCGAGCTTACACATGTCCTCAGCAGTCACAGCCCATGTTTCACTGCCATGTAGCATGGCTGTTCGTACGCATGCGTCATACAGTCTGCCTTTTACTCTGAGTGAGAGTCCCTTTGTCGCCAGCAGAGGTAAGAGCTCTCTAAACTTGGCCCAGGCTATTCTTATTCTAGCAGTTACACTTTCAGCGCACCCACCCCCACTACTAACTTGGTCACCCAGATAGCGGAAGCTATCTACTACCTCTAGTTTTTCTCCCTGGAATGAGATGGAAGTTGTTTCCTGTTTGTTTACAGTGTTTATTGCACCTGAACATCTGCCACATACAAAAACTAACTTCGTAGTTAATCTGCCTTTGATATTGCTGCACCTCTTATGTGTCCATAGCTTGCACCGGGTACATCTTATAGAGTTACTACCTACTCCTTTACTGCATACTGAGCAGGGCCATCTACCTGAAGGGGTTTGTGTTTTATCTACCTTCCTACTTATTAGGATTTTGGTTTTTGCTAGGTTGACTCTAAGGCCCTTCGATTCTAGTCCTTGCTTCCACACCTTAAACTTCTCCTCTAGTTCTGATAGTGACTGCGCAATTAGTGCAAGGTCATCAGCATAGAGGAGCTCCCAGGGGCAACCTGTCTTGAATTCCTCTGTGATCGCCTGGAGGACTATGATAAATAGGAGGGGGCTGAGGACGGAACCTTGGTGGACCCCTACCTCTACCCGGAATTCATTACTGTACTCATTTCCAACCCTCACCTTACTGACAGCATCTCTGTACATGGCTCGCACAGCTCTCACTAACCATTCTTCTATTCCAAGTTTCCTCATTGACCACCAAATAAGGGATCGGGGGACCCTGTCAAAGGCTTTCTCCATGTCAACGAAGGCTAGGTACAGAGGTTTATCCTTGGCTAGATATTTCTCCTGCAGCTGTCTCACTAGAAATATGGCATCAGTGGTGCTTTTACCTGGGACGAACCCAAACTGCATCTCATCTAAATTGATTCACTCCCTAATTCGTTGGGCTATGACCCTCTCCGTAACTTTCATAACCTGATCTAACAGCTTGATGCCTCTGTAATTATTAGTATCTAAAGCATCACCTTTACCTTTGTAGCAGTTTACTATGGTGCTGCTACACCAGTCATTGGGTATGACTCCTTCGTGTATCACCTGGTTCGTAATACGGGTGACTAGGCTGTAGCCAACACTGCCAGATATTTTGAGCATCTCTGCAGTGATTCCTGATGGGCCGGGGGCTTTCCCTGTCTTCATACTCTTAATTGCTTTATCTACCCTGGTACTGTCAACTTGGGATAGCTGGTCCCTCTGTTGGGTTGACATATGGCAGGCTCTCTTTCTCCCATTCATTCTCTTTATTAAGCAATCTATCGTAGTGGCATCTCCAGACCTCTTTCTTTGCAGCCTCATTTAGTGCAAGCGTACCATCATACAAGCGAACACATTTCTCTCCTACAACATCACTATTCTCTCTCCTACACTGTCTTGCAACACGAAATACCTCGAGTCTTTGGAGGGTGGATATTGTCTTTCATTTAGTGTTGTTCTGGGGTCTTGAAGATGACGGTCCAGAACAGTTCAATCTGACACTATTGTGCAAATCCTTTTTGCCAAATTAAAGGAGATATTTATTTTGATGTGTCTTGGGTGGCATGAGCTAAAAAGGAGATATTGCTTCAAGTCCATTGGTTTATGATAATAGATATCAGTTATAATTTGGTTGTTGACGTTTTTTATCATAATATCCAAAAATGGGAGCTGTTCTTTGCTACATTCTATTGTGAATTGAATGTTACAGTTTATATCATTTAGTGTTGATTTGAATTCCAAAAGTTTATCAATGGTCTCCTACCAAATGATAAAACAGTTTTGTCTTATATAATGATGAAATGGATAACTATATTTTTGTAGTGCATATATGGTGAATTCAAAATAAACCCATTATCAGGTTTGCAAGAACAGAGGCTGTTTTCATTCCCATTGCAATTCCGCATTTTTGACGATAGTAGGTGTCATCAAATAGGAAATAATTGTTCTGAAGTATAAATTGTAAAGATTCAATAATAAAGACCTGATTTATGCATTCCGGAAGTACTTTGAGATACTTTTCCAACCAGAATTTGATTGCTTTTTTTCCATAGTCATGTTGGTGTAAAGATTGATAACATCAAAGGAAACCAATAATGCCTCTTCATTAATCGTTTTTGGTAGGTGCTCTAGCATGTTTAAATTGTCTCTAATGAAACTTTTGATGTATTTCAGCAAGGGTTTCAGTTGGATGTCTAGAAAATTGCTTAGGCGGTGGGTTTCACAGGCTGGCCCAGCTATAATGGGCCTTAACTTTAAGTCTTCTGGCACTTGGATATTTATGTATTTGCCTGGTGATTGTTTGTAGGCTTCATTAACTATCTTGCTCTTTTGTATTTTAGGTAGGCCGTAAAAAAGACTAGGTTTACATTTGAAGTTCGTGATATAATCTGTTTCTTTTTCTGTCAGGCCTTTTCCATGTAGAAGTATTAAGGATGCAAGATTTTTCATTGTTTTTGTTGTTTACAGATTACAACTTTTTCGTAGAAGGCATCGTTTTCTAGCGTGGATAATACTAGGTTATTGTAGTATTCTGTGTCCATCAGAACTACAGCACTTTCTTTGTCTGCTTCTTTAATTGTCAGGTCTTTGTCGTTTTGTAGTTCAATTAGATTTTTCCATTCTAGATTGTTGAGGTTTGAATTAATATTTCATTTATGGAAAGTATATGGGAAATTTTGGATATGGTCACAGAAGTCATCTAGTGTTTTATTCCTACCTTTAGGTGGAAGATAATTACTTCTGTTTTTAACCAGAGACTCATCTTCATTGTTGTAGTCAGTTAGTGCTTTTGTGAGTCATAATTTTCATTATAGTTCGATCATCGTGGGGTTGGGGTAAATTTAATCCTATTGCTAGTATACTGATTTTTGTTGCAGAGAGTTTTCTTTGATGAATCTATTACTTTGGGTTTCTCCTGTAAGTTTTGCTCCAATATGTGTCCCTGTTTCTCTCAACTTGGTCTAAAAAATGTTTACTATAATTTGGTTGGTAGAAGTTATCAGAATTATCATTGTTATTAATTATATCAGTATTATTATTTATTATATTGGGATTCCTGGGAGGTTAGTGTTGCTGTCTGGGTAAATTGGTTGGAAGTACGTAGTTCAGGTTTCTTCATTGGAATAAATTGTTGGGATGCTTAATTATGTTTGGGATGTTGAGGAGTTGTTTGTGCTGTATGGGTGAATAGGTTGAAAATCTGTAGGTTGAGTTTCTTTGTTGAGGGGTAGAGGAAGTCTCTTGGACGTTTCTAGTTGCTGGGTAGAAAAAATTACTCCTAACCCTAAACTGGCTTCTTCTAGTATTTTCTTATTAGTGAGTTGTCCCTGTTACTAGATTGAGAATGGTTTACTTCCAGGTGAGAAGTCAGTTTTGTTTGTTTGTGTTCTTTTGGATGTTTATAGTTTGATCTAGGTGGACGTGTATTTAATTCTGTTGATGTACTTGTTCAAGATTTTTTTCAGGAAGGGGTTATCTGAGGTGTAGTCTCTTTTAAACTGAGCTTCATAACTAAAGAAGAAATTATCACTGTTTTCCCATCATCATCATCATCATCATCATCGTTTAACGTCCGCTTTCCATGCTAGCATGGGTTGGACGATTTGACTGAGGACTGGTGCAACCGGATGGCTACACCAGGCTCCAATCTAATTTGGCAGAGTTTCTACAGCTGGATGCCCTTCCTAACGCCAACCACTCAGAGAGTGTAGTGGGTGCTTTTACGTGTCACCCGCACAAAAACGGCCACGCTCGAAATGGTGTCTTTTATGTGCCACCCGCACAAGAGCCAGTCCAGGGGCACTGGCAACGATCTCGCTCGAAAACCCTACAAGGCCAGTCAGGCGGTACTGGCAACGGTCACGCTCAGGATGGTACATCTTATGTGCCACCCGCACAAGAGCCAGTCCAGGGGCACTGGCAACGATCTCACTTGGCTTGCCGGGTCTTCTCACGCACAGCACATTTCCAAAGGTCTCGGTCAGTAGTCATCGCCTCTGTGAGGCCCAATGTTTGAAGGTCTTGCCTCACCACCTCAGCCCAGGTCTTCCTGGGCCTACCTCTTCTACGGGTTCCCTCAACTGTTAGGGAGTGGCACTTTTTCACGCAGCTATCCTCATTCATTCTCACCACATGTCCAAACCAGCGCAATCGTCTCTCTTGCACACCACTACTAACGCTTCTTATGTTCAGCTTTTCTGTCAAGATACTTACACTCTGACGGGTATGCACATTTACATTACACATCCAGCGGAGCATACTGGCTTCATTCCTTGCGAGCTAACGCATGTCCTCAGCAGTCACAGCCCATGTTTCACTGCCATGTAGCATGGCTGTTCGTACACATGCGTCATACAGTCTGCCTTTTACCCTGAGTGAGAGTCCCTTTGTCGCCAGCAGAGGTAAGAGCTCTCTAAACTTGGCCCAGGCTATTCTTATTCTAGCAGTTACACTTTCAGCGCACCCACCCCCACTACTAACTTGGTCACCCAGATAGCGGAAGCTATCATCAACTACCTCTAGTTTTTCTCCCTCGAATGAGATAGAAGTTGTTTCCTGTTTGTTTACAGTGTTTATTGCACCTGAACATCTGCCACATACAAAGACTAACTTTGTAGTTAATCTGCCTTTGATATTGCTGCACCTCTTATGTGTCCATAGCTTGCACCGGGTACATCTTATAGAGTTACTACTTACTCCTTTACTGCATACTGAGCAGGGCCATCTACCTGAAGGGGTTTGTGTTTTATCTACCTTCCTACTTATTAGGATTTTGGTTTTTGCTAGGTTGACTCTAAGGCCCTTCGATTCTAGTCCTTGCTTCCACACCTTAAACTTCTCCTCTAGTTCTGATAGTGACTGTGCAATTAGTGCAAGGTCATCAGCATAGAGGAGCTCCCAGGGGCAACGTGTCTTGAATTCCTCTGTGATCGCCTGGAGGACTATGATAAATAGGAGGGGGCTGAGGACGGAACCTTGGTGGACCCCTACCTCTACCCGGAATTCATTACTGTACTCATTTCCAACCTTCACCTTACTGACAGCATCTCTGTACATGGCTCGCACAGCTCTCACTAACCATTCTTCTATCCCAAGTTTCCTCATTGACCACCAGATAAGGGATCGGGGTACCCTGTCAAAGGCTTTCTCCATGTCAACGAAGGCCAGGTACAGAGATTTATCCTTGGCTAGATATTTCTCCTGCAGCTGTCTCACTAGAAATATGGCATCAGTGGTGCTTTTACCTGGCACGAACCCAAACTGCATCTCATCTAAATTGATTTGCTCCCTAATTAGTTGGGCTATGACCCTCTCCGTAACTTTCATAACCTGATCTAACAGCTTGATGCCTCTGTAATTATTAGTGTCTAAAGCGTCACCTTTACCTTTGTAGCAGTTTACTATGGTGCTGCTACACCAGTCATTGGGTATGACTCCTTCGTGTATCACCTGGTTCGTAATACGGGTGACTAGGCTGTAGCCAACACTGCCAGATATTTTGAGCATCTCTGCAGTGATTCCTGATGGGCCGGGGGCTTTCCCTGTCTTCATACTCTTAATTGCTTTATCTACCCTGGTACTGTCAACTCGGATAGCTGGTCCCTCTGTTGGGTCGACATACGGCAGGCTCTCTTTCTCCCATTCATTCTCCTTATTAAGCAATCTATCGTAGTGGCATCTCCAGACCTCTTTCTTTGCAGCCTCATTTAGTGCAAGCGTACCATCATCCATGCGAACACATTTCTCTCCTACAACATCACTATTCTCTCTCCTACACTGTCTTGCAACACGAAATACCTCGAGTCTTTCGTCCTCACGGCGCAGAACTGCACGGAATTTATTTCTTCCTACTCACAGCTGTCTTTCCATAGTTTTGTAACACTTTCCAAAAGTTGTTCATCAGCATGTTTAGTGAGTTTGGTGTGTATTTCTTCATCAATCGTTTTATATTTTTGTTCGTTATTCAATGCACTAAGTTTAAGTAACTCAATCTCTCTTTTCATTTTTTCTCATGCTAATTTCTCCCTAAGTTTTCTTTGTTGTTCGGGTTCTTCTGGGATTGGTTTGATTTGTAGTTTGCATGGCAGAATTAATGGTGTTGAGTTAATCCATTTTTCATATATTTCTGCCTTATTACTACTTTTTATCGTGTTCCAAAATGAAAATTTTCTTGTGTTTTAAGATTTTTGGACCAATTATGGCTAAAGCAGCTTTGGGTGTGCTGACATTGGTATATTTTCATTATGGCTTAGGTATTTTGGTGATGATTCTTTTTCAAAGTTGTTTGTGAAAATTGAGTGCAATATTGTGCATAGTTTGTTCAAATTTTGACTAACTTTCTCTGTAGATTGTCTTCTCTGTTCGATTTCAGTTTCTTCTCATGTGCGATAATCCATTGATTTTGTTAGTTAGACTAACTAAATTTGAGTTAATTTCTTTTAATTCCTTCAATACGTCCTTGTTGGTAATTTTATCCAATGTGGTAGGTTTCGTCGGCATTTTCCATTCTACGTGTGGTAAATAGTAGTAACAGAAAGGGAGGAATGTTGATTATCCCCACGTGGTGAGTTGTAATCTATATAAAAAATTAAAGAAGAAAAATGCACACACACTTTACATAGTTTTAATATATATATATATATATATATATATATATATATATAATATTAGTTAAAGAATAAAAAAACTGGGTTAACGACTCAACATATCACACCCCCTCAATGAACATATATAAGAAATACAGCATAATCCGTCAAACATAAGGAATAATAAGAAATGCAAGAAAAATAACGCAAGAAGAAATAATGAATAAATAAAAATAGCATATAATATAAAAAATTTTACACACGAATATATTGTTTCAACCGATAACATGGAACTGAAAAAAATTGAGTTAAAGGTATAAAGCAATACACGTGAATATCATTTCATAGAAGTTAAAAGAGTTAAACTTAATACGAATAAAAATTAATACAGAAGGAGTAAACATTTCAAATATATAATATAATAATATAATATAATATAATAAAATATAATATAAGTTGATATAGTAAAATAAAATGACATGAAGAAATGAGGTACCATAAAGTAGTCTATCAGTTGAAAAAACAAGGACAGAAGTGATTTAACACCACTTAGAATTAAAGTTCAAAGTTTTTCAAAGCCCTCGGGCACATTTCACACCCCAAAAACAGAAGACACCAAAAGGTAGGTTCGCACCAATCCGGCACACACATATATATATATGTATACTCTCTCTCTTTTACTTGTTTCAGTCATTTGACTGCAGCCATGCTGGAACACCGCCTTTAGTCGAGCAAATTGACCCCAGAACTTATTCTTTGTAAGCTTAGTACTTATTCTATCGGTCTTTTTCACCAAACCACTAAGTTACGGGGACGCAAACACACCACCATCGATTGTCAAACGATGTTGGGGAAACAAACACAGACACACAAACATGTACACACACATACATATATATGCAGGCTTCTTTCAGTTTCTGTCTACCAAATCCCCTCACAAGGCTTTGGTCAGCCTGAGGCTATAGTAGAAGACACTTGCCCAAGGTGCCACGCAGTGGGAGTGAACCCAAAACCATGTGGTTCGTAAGCAAGCTACTTACCACATAGCCACTCCTGTGCCTATGTATCATCATCATCATCATCATCATCATCGTTTAACGTCCTCTTTCCATGCTAGCATGGGTTGGACGATTTGACTGAGGACCGGATGGCAACACCAGGCTCCAATCTAATTTGGCAGAGTTTCTACAGCTGGATGCCCTTCCTAACGCCAACCACTCAGAGAATATATATTATATTCACTTACATATTGATACAGAGTATAAACACAACTTTAAATAGTAAAACTGTAATACCTGTAAAATAGATTTTAATATTGGCTACAGATATTTTGAAAGGTGTTCACGCATATTGGTGGTACATGTAATAAGTATATAGTATCACACTTTCTTTCATATTTGATGGTTCTAATATATTTAAATATTGACCATGTACATTAAAGACATATTCGAGTCACTATAATAGTTGTGCCTAGCCATGTGTGCAATTCCATTTGTGTGGTTCTTTAATGGAATTGAACAGTGAGTGCACATGCACAAACCTGGCTGTATTTGTTCTTCTATAAAATTAAATGAGCTTGGTTTTTTAGTGAAAGAAATTTCTAGCATTGTTACAAGCTAACTCCCCTTGTAGCAGTGTATTTTATGTTGGAGTCCAGCCATGGGATCCTGACTCCTCCTCTCTCCCCAATATACCAATATAGAGTCCTAGATATATAAAAAGATGGGATGGTCATAGCCAGAACACCTTTGATTATAGGTCTGCTCAAACACAATTGACCTGGAGATAGGTAGCCTTAACAACAATACTGGACACTTAACATTTTTTATAAGGTATATTTCTGACAACTGTCATTTTCTCTCTGTCTCTTTCTGTCTGTCTGTCTCTCTCTCTCTCTCTTTCTGTCTGTCTGTCTGTCTCTCTCTCTCTCTCTCACACACACACACATACACAAATCTTGCTAATTCAGATTAATTAATGAAAAAAATTACTTTATAATGTTTCTTTTATCCCTTTCAATTTATTATCATCTGAGATGTAATGAGAGTGACTTCCAGTGGCTGTAAAATCTAATAGTTCAATGCCTGATTTTGTCTGGTAGAATTTAGGTATTTTTAGATATTTACAAAACAGTAGTGAAAGCATTGAATGAGGAGAAAAGCAGCAGTGAATGGGGAGAGAAGTAAGCAGAGCACGGAATGGGGAGAGAAGCAGCAAAGCCAGTAAATAAACTGTATTGTTATAAAAATAATGATGAGATGTTGCTGAATGGTTGAGTGGAACTGATGATGGTGATGGTGATGGTGGTGGCAGTTGTTGTTGTTAAGGTTATCTGTGTTGGAGGTGGACTTGTCCAAAGTGTCTAAGGTTGTATTAGTATCACATGTGAACTAAGACTTGTCATAGTTACTGAGGTGGAATTACTGGAGGTCTGCTACATGGATTCAGTGTCATAGGTATACTAGAGCAATATTTCTCAAAATTGGCTCCAAGAAAACCCAGGATTTCATGAAAAAATTCCAAAGTTCCACAAAATGAGATATGTTTTAATAAAATTTAAATAAAAATTTTAATTTATGAAAAAAATGGTTTTCATTATCTCAAAGTAATTATTAAATGAACATGGACTTCATTTATAACTCATTCATGAACACACAAAGTAATATTATAACAATGTGTACTTCATGATAGCATGTATCTCATGACAGCATGTACCTCATGACATCTTCATTAACACAAATATGGAATGGTGCTTTCTGAGGGATTTTGTATCAAAGAACAACTTCTAAGAGATTTTATGCCTGCTCAAAGATTTTTTACCTGCTCCAAGTGATGTCAGTAGACAGTCAGACATTGGTGTTTTAGTGACAGACAGCACTTTGGTCATCTAGAGTTGAGTAGAAACTTATCCAATATAGATATCAGTAAACAAAGCATTTGTTGATGTGAGCAGAAGCTTACCAAGTTAAAAGTTAAATCAGTATTTACCCTTAAAACTGCAGAGATCAAAATAATGATGTATACATCATTTACATATTTTGTAATCATCATTATCATCATTTAATGTCCCTTGTCTAGGATGGTAAGCTGAAAGGCTGCACCAGACTCAGTATGTTTCTATGGCTGGATGCCCTTCCTAACACTAACCACTATGAGAGTGTAATGGGTGCTTTCACATGCCACTGATACGAGTGCCATTTGTGCAACACAAGTATCTGCTACAACTGCAGTTTTACTTAGCTTGATGGGTCTTCTTCTCAAGCATAACATAATGCCAAAGTCTCAGTCATTGCCTCTGTGAGGCCCAATATTCGAAAAGAGCTAAACCATTTGGCTTCTGTGAGGCTCAACACTCAAAAGGTGCTTTTTATTTGCCACCTGCACAGGTGTTGGTTAAGTGACACCATCATCATCCACAACTGCGATTTCACTTGGTTTGATAGGTCTTCTCAAGCATAGCATATTGCCAGAGGTCTCAGTCACTAGTCATTGCCTCTGTGAGGCCCAAAGTTCGGAGATCATGCTTCACCACCTCAACTCATGTTTTCCTCAGTCTACCTCTACCACACTTCTTGGCACTTCTTTACACAGCTGTCCTCATCCATACGCAACACATGACCATACCAGTGCATTTGTCTCTCTTGCACACCATATCTGATGCCTAACTTTTCTCTCAAGATGCTTACACTCTGTCGAACATGCAGACTGACATTGCAAATCCAGCGATTTTTTTATTGCCCACTAGGGGCCAACATAGAGAGGACAACACAATCTGATTTTAGGGGTCAAATGAAACATTATGACATAACATTGAGATGCAGTTAAAAATTTAATACAAAACATATAAACGTATGATAAACAAATAAAAGACAAAACAAATGGAGTGGTGATTTGAGTTCAGCTCCGACACCACAAGCCCCAATCCACCACTGATATCAGCAATGTACTCCTGACATGTTCACATAGTTACATCCACTCACAACACTCATGCCACGTACTTCCATCTATCATTGAACATTTTTTCCAACAGCCATTTCCTCTCCAGCCACACTTTCCTTTTTAGACAAAACATGAAGTATCTCTGAAGACTGAGGCCAGAGATGAAGCTGTCTGTCATTATTCCTTTCATTCTCGTCTTCCATACCACCTCTTTCGTGATTGCTACTATTATGAGAAAACAATTCTTACCTTCATTCGACAGGAAATCAGGTGGGTCAATATTTAAAATTGACTCAGATGATAGCTGTACTCTTCCTGCACCAGACAACAGATGTTCCGCATCAGCCGACACCTCCAAGCACTGAACAATAGCATGCGGGGCGGTTTCCCTACCCCACCCACATCTTGGATAGATCAGTGTATTGCATTAACTGTGTCTTGCGAGCTTATCCTGAATGGGCAAGGCTCCTTGGTAACATTTCCAGGTCAAAGACTTTTGGAAATTATCCTGAGTCTTCAGCCCAAATGTATGTTAGAATAAACTGTCAAGTTGAGTAGATCCAGAGTAAAACGTAGATTCAACTTTTGATGTGATAAATATATCTATCTACTCCTCTACCCAATGTATTGAGTTCTTTATCAGATTCTTTGAGATCTGTGCAATATAATTTAGTATACTTTACAAATCGTACATGACAGGCTTCTTCCAACTTCAGTCACAAGACTGAAGTTAGCCCCAACACAAGTTAGCCCTTGTCCATGGTAGAAAAATCAGCCAACAGCGGGAACAATACTTAAGCCATGTGGTTCTGAAGCAAACTTCTCGATTTAATCATCATGCATGTGCCTATATATATATATCATTCGCCATGATAGATCGCTAGCCACTGAACATTCTTTTCTTCTCTCCTTGTTTCTTTCTGTGTTCCTTTCTGTGGAAGAGCGTAGGCTTGAAACATTAAAGACTTTTTCACTTCCCGAGCATTATACTAATACATCTGTTTGTTGTCTACACCACCTGTCTTCATCTTTTGTTTTTTTGTGAATTCTCCCTATATATATATATATATATATATATATATATATAGAAAAAAATTAAGGTACTCAGAAATCTGGATGTTTGTACATTTACTAATTTTTATTAATGTCACATATTAAATAAAGCACTTTTCACCTGGTCGTGCAGGATTTTCAAGTGTCCTGTACCCATATATGCATATATATATGTGTGTATGTATATATATATATATATATATATATATATATATATATATATATATATATATATATTATTTATATTATTATTATTTAATTGAACACCATACATCCATTTCCAAGTAAGTTTATCTTCACCCTTTTGATGCGACTCTACTCTATACTGTTTTTCGCCTCCTTCTCTAATTCCCTTTTCTCTCCCTCCCTCTTTCACTGTTTTCTCTCTCTCTCTCTCTCTCTCTCCCCTCTTTCTCTTTTTCTCTCTCTTATTGCTCACATGTGACTGTCGTCCATCTTTCTTTTCTTCACATGACCATCTTTCTCTTCCTGCAGGGATGTTCAAAAGACTGGACGTTTTTTTCTCTTCTATCCTTCCTCTTTTCAAAGAAAATGTTTCTCCCAGCATTCACTATTTTCCTCTCGTTCTGGTCTAACGACCCTCCATGTCTGTTTTCGCTCGGTTTCCTTGTATGTCTCCACTGTCCTGTTTTCGTTCCCAACTTTGACCCTCCATAAATCCTAAATTTAATTTTAGAATTTATGGGAGCAACTGTCTTTGAAGACTCATATTGTCATTGAATGCTCGAAATGAGGAGTAAATAGACAGCCAACAACTGATGAAGGGTTGTTTCTCTGTGTTTACTTATCCTGTTTTCCATTTTTTTCTCGTTATTTGCATATTTAACTCATTTGTTTTCGTATTTCATGTTATTTACACAGTTGGTGATGTCCTGTACCCATATAAGCATTAGGAAGGGCATCCAGCTGTAGAAACTCTGTCAAATCAGTCCTCAATCAAATCATCCACCCCATGCTAGCATGGAAAGCGGACATTAAACAATGATGATGATGATGATATATATCTATATATATATATATATATATATATATATATATATATATATTAGAAAAAATAAGGTACTCAGATATCTGGATGGTTGTACATTTACAGATTTTTATTAACATGTAACATGTTTTTATAAATTAGCGCTTGCATCTATTCTTGTAGAAATCTGGAGAATCTACAAGAATAGATGCAAGCGCTAATCTATACATGTGACATATTAATAAAAATCTGTAAGTGTACAACCATCCAGATATCTGAGTACCTTATTAATTTTTCTAATATATAATTCCTGCACATCACCTCCAAACCTTCTAATATATCTATCTATCTATATATATATATATATAAGTCAGTAAATAGTGGGGTTGTGTTAACCGCACGTGGAGAAATAATAGGAAAATGAAAAAAAGCCAGAATGCTGAACTGGAAGCATATTTTAATAAAGATTTCTTCTAACCGGTTTTCATTGCAAAAAAGCAAATTGATAATTTGATAATTGCTTTTTCGCAATGAAAACCGGTTAGAAGAAATCTTTATTAAAATATGCTTCCAGTTCAGCATTCTGGCTTTTTTTCATTTTCCTATATATATATATATATATATATATATATATATATACACACACACACACACATATTTTTATATTGCATTTCCTCTTTAACTTTCAGAATCAAGTTTTAGTAGCAGATCATATCTCAATGTTGTTAAAAGGGACAATGGGCTGCGGCAGAAGCAAGCCACATTCTACCTCTTCCCTAGAGGAGGTAGATAAGGACTGCAGTGCATCCATGAGAAAGCATCCAAAGTCACATGCATGTAAAAAAGGTGACAAATCATCTCACAGAATCGGTGAGTAACCAACAGGTGTCATGTTTTTTTATGTATTTTTGTTATCTTGTTTAAATTGTACAAAAGTCTTGAATTGTCTTACTATTTCTCCACCATGCAATTCCTCACAGTTGCCAGTAATGTTAGGCCCCTCAACTTCTTTGCTGGTTACACCATGTACATGCCCTAGCTTCAACTATAAACCAAATACTAAGGCCAGAAAATACATAAGCTCTAATCAATTGCTGACCCCTTACCCTAATCCTACATGAAAGCTACATTAGTGTATTACTGCCATATCTAAGACACAGCTCTTATTTCGCACATAAACATTTTAAACTTCATCCAAAAGAAAGCAGTTAAACTAATAAGTATTGACTCACTCACCAAAACTGTGACTTATAAATGTACTCTGTCCTATCTCTGCCCCTTCTCTTTGCTCTCACAAAAGCCTCTGATGTTGCTAGTTGCACCGATGGCTGCACCTTCCTCTTAGGTGTATATCTTGTTGTTAAACTTAGATATATGGCCGTTGAGTGTGGTCTTGGTACTCACACCCACCATATGTAGATGTGACCATCTTTTTTATATGAATATATTTGTCACATACCTGTGATAAATAAAAGACATAGAGATAGATAAAGTAAATAAAACTAAAGGGCATGGATACATACAACATATGAAGCGAACCCATACATACACACACACACACATGAAATTTCATGGAAGGCCATAACAATGTCAACAATACAACTAGCAACGTCAGCAGCAGTGGCAGTGCCAACAATGGCAATAACAACAACAACTACCATGATTGCGACATGCACATAAACATATGCGCACATAAGGATACACATCTTAGAAGAACAGAATGGAGTAAGTGGAGCATGAACACACACATAAACGATAAGTGTCACTGAAGAGGTCACAGGTGTGTGACAAACAGATTTCCAGACAATGGACATGAGTTAGAATAATAAAATAAGACCAGTAATAAATAAGTGAAGAAAAAAATATCGTGCATGTGTTTATTTAGCAAAAAAAAAAAAGAAAAATTGACCATCCTGAAATACAACAATATCTGTTTCAGCACAATTTCACATCAGGAATCTTGCAAAACGAATTGATAAACATACACACACACATACATTATCATCATCATCGTTTAACATCCGTTTTCCATACTGGAATGAGCTGGATGGTTTGACTGAGATCTGGAAAGCCAGCGACTGCACCAGGCTCCAATCTAATCTGACAATGTTTCTACAGCTGGATACCCTTCCTAAACCGACCACTCCGAGAGTGTAGTAGGTACTTTTTACGTGCCATCAGCACAGGAGCCAGTCAGGCGGGCCTGGCATCAATCATGTTCAGATAGTACTTTTTAAGTGCCACTGGCATGGGAGCCAGTCAGGGAACACTGGCATCAGCCACATTCGGACAGTGCTTTTTACCTGCCACCGACACAGGAACCAGTCAGGAGGCACTGGCATTGGCAACGTTTGGATGGTGCTTTTTGCATGCCACTGGCACGGGGAGCCAGTCAGGCGGACCTGGCATCAACCACGCATGAATGGTGCTTTTTTATGTGCTACCGGCACGGGAGCCAGCCAACGGGCACTGGCTACAGCTACAATTTTGGTTTTACTTGACTCAACAGTTCTTTCTAAGCATATCATATTGCTCAACGCATCAAGAGTACTTTTAAATGGGCCAGACATGCAACACTAGCATCAGCCATGGCTGTGATCTCACTTTAGTCGCCAGGTCTTCTCAATCACAGCATATCTTCAAAGGTTTCGTTCTCCTGTCACTGCCTCTGTGAGGCCCAACGTTCAAAGGTCATTCTTCACCGCCTCATCCCATGTCTTCCTGGGTCTACCTCTTCCACAGGTTCCTTCCACAGTTAGAGTGTGGCACTTCCTCACACAGCTGTCTTCATCCATACATGACACATGACCATACCAGCACAGCCATCTCTGTTGCACACCACATTTGATGCTTCTTATGTCCAACTTTTCTCTCAGGGTGCTCACACTACCGTGTATGCACACTGACATTACACATCCAGTGGATCATACCAGCTTCATTTCTTTCAAGCCTATGCATGTCCTCAGTAGTCATGGCCCATGTTTCACTGCCGTGTAGCATGGCAGTTCGCACACATGTTACATACAGTTTGCCTTTCATCCTGAGTGAAAGGCCCTTTGTCACCAGCAGAGGTAGGAACTCTCTGAACTTTGCCCAGGCTATTCTTATTCTAGCTGCTACACTCTCAGAGCAACTACCCCCACTGCAGACTTCGTCACTTAGGTAGCTGAAGCTATCAACTACTTCTAGTTTTTCCCCCTGGTGTGTGATGGAATCTGTTTTCTGTCCATCTTCAGTGTTTATTGCTCCTGTGCATCTGCCACACACAAAAACTATCTTCCCAGTTAACCTTCCTTTGATATTACTGCACCTTTATGTGTCCACAGCTTACACCGGGTACATCGTATGGAGTTTCTACTCACCCTTTTTCTACAGATTGCGCAGGGCCATCTACCTGAAGGGGTTTGTGATTTGTCAGCCTTCCTACTTACTAAGACTTTGGTTTTTGCTAGGTTAACTCTAAGACCCTTCAATTCTAGACCTTGCTTCTACACCCTAAACTTCGTCTCTAGTTCTGGCAATGACTTGGTTATTAGAGCAAGGTCATCAGCATAGAGGAGCTCCCAGAGGCAGCCTGTCCTCTATTATTGCCTGGAGGACTATGATGTATAAAAGGGGGCAGAGGACTGAGCCTTGGTGAACCCCTATGTCTACCCGGAATTCTTCACTATACTCGTTGCCAACCCTCACCTTACTGACAGTGTCCCTGTACAGGGCTTGCACAGCTCTTAACAACTGCTCGTCTATCCCTAATTTCCGCATTGACTATCAGATAAGGGATCAGGACCCTGTCAAAGGCTTTCTCCAAGTCAACAAAAGCCGAATACAGAGGTTTATCTTTGGCGAGATATTTCTCCTGCAGTTTCCTTACCAGAAATATAGCATCAATGGTGCTTCTGCTTGGCATAAAACCAAACTGCATCTCATCTAGACTAACTCTCTCTCTTACTAATTGGGCTATGACCCTCTCTCTGACTTTCATCACCTGATCCAACAATTTGATACCTCTGTAATTATTTCTATCTAAGACATCACCATTACCTTTGTAGCAGCTGACTATAGTGCTGCTACACTAGTCATTGGGTATGACTCCTTCATGAACTACCTGATTTATGATGCGGGTGACAAGACCACAACCCACACCGCCTGATATTTTAAGCATCTTAGTGGTGATTCCTGATGGGCCAGGTGCTTTCCTTGTCTTCATATCCTTAATTGCTTTATCTACCAGGGTACTGTCAATTTTGGTAGCTGGTCCCTCAATTGGGTCAACCTTTAGCAGACTCTCCTCCTTCCATTCATTCTCCACATTCAGCAGTCTTTTATAATGGCATCTCCAAGCCTCTTTCTTTACAGTCATTAAACGCAAGGGCACCATCTTCCATGCATTTTTTGTTTTGTTTTTTCTCTAAAAAAATACATACATAAATATATATATATATACACACACACATACACACACACACACACACACACACACACACACACGCACATGTACACATATATACAAAGTATGGGGGTTTAGTTCACAGGGGATCTAAACAATTAGTTACGCTAGGTAAGTGCTGTCACGGATTACTGGGGCTCCAAGGTTATAGTCGAGACAGTAGTTATGGAGCCATTGCAGATTTCCAATGCAGCAGATATATAATTGTTAAACAAGAGGTCAAACATTAAGGCAAGGCAAACATCTCAAGTCATATACGATATTATTACAGGAAGAAATTCAAGATCTTAGAGCAGTTTCTGGCATATTCTCGAGTATGAGATATTCCGTCATCAGAGATAAATTAGGGAAAAAATATGGAAAATGAGAACGGTATATGTCAGTAAGATGATAACATAGAGGAAGGGAGTAAGAGAATAAGGAGAAGGAAAAGAGGCATAAAAGTTCATAGTTCAATTTTCCAAAGTTACATCCATGAGTGTAATTCTTTAGGTGCAATCCTGCATATATCCATGTGGGTTAAAGTCCTTATATAGTAGACATCCCAAGAAAAAGACGCTAACATATCCAAGTTCAATAACAGAATGATAGCAGAGGTGGCTGTTAATTGGTAAAAGTAGAGAAAAGAAAAGAAGTAGAAAGAGGGGTGGATAGAGTGAGGTAGGGACTGGCTAAATGATAAAGTAATGCGTATGGTGTCTAAGAGTTGTGTATGGGGTAGCCAAGAAGATAAGAGAGAGAGGATGAAGAGGTAGAGGAAGATAGGGTAAAAAAATAGAGCGAAATGAAAGGAAAGATATCCCGTAGTTTCAAAGTCTAAAGTTGTTGGGGAGGAAGTTTTGTATCATTTGTCTGTCCTGGCTAAGGTCAGTGGCTGCAGAGTTATTTTTAGCCATGGGGCTATGTGTGCATAGGTGGTCAAGAAAGTAAGAGGTAGTTGAATATTAAATTATTTATGAGTGGGAGTTGGAGTTAGGGGTTTATATTAGGGGATTTTTGGGGGTAAGGTTTAAAATAAATTAAGGATAAATTAAAGAATTAATATTTATCTAATAGTGTGATGAGGTACGGTAGATACATAAGAGGTAAGACATAAGATAGAAATAAGAGTTATAAAGGTATAGGAGGGATATGTGTTAATGATCATAGGAGTTTGTATGTGGGTGCTATTAGTGGGGGATGAGCTTACATTTAGATTTATGAAAGAATTTAGATGTGTGAAAGAATTTGTGCTTACACATAGTGAAGGCCTCATATTTATTAAGCAATTATGATGAGTTGTGCGTTAGAATTTTCAGAGCTTCTTTTAAGCAAAGTCTACAACTAGAGTGTTGGACCTGATATGGGGCACCCAAGCCTATTATTTTCCAGGAAAGTTTATAATTCATTTTTCTATTAATTAGATGGTGTATGTGGCTAGCTATTGATGTGGAATTACTATTCTCCTTATATTTAAGCAAGCTTGAATGTGTGTAATACCTTTGTGTTAGAACCAATGTAGTAGCTACAGGAATTATTTACCATGTTGTGAACAGTGCATTGGTATACGACATTGAATCTTCTGCATTGGGCTTGCAGTGGGCAATCTGCCTGGGATCTGCAGTTGCTTTATCAGTTCCACTGTGGTTAATTGGAGAGAGAGATGAGGTAGTGCTGGTAGTGGCTTGGGTGGTATTATGTGAATCGATCGTGATATTGCTGCTATTATTGCTGTCGTTTCTAATATCTATGCAATCGTTACCATTATTATTGTCATTATTATTATTATTATTAGTAGTAGTAGTAGTTTTGGTAGTGTTACTAGTAATAGTAGTAGTAGCAGCAGCAGCAGTAGTTGCAGCAGCAGGGGCAGTGGTAATATCATTAGTAGTAGTGTTAGTATTGGCAGTAGTAGAGGAGGTAGTATTAGTGATGTTATCATTACACTATTAATAGTTGTGTTAGTGGTGGGAGTGTTAATAATAGTACTGTTTTCAGTAATGGTAATATTGCCAATGGTGTTAATATTAATATTATTGCTATTCCTATTAGTAGTTGAAGTATATGTATTATTAGTTTGTAGTAGTTATAATGTAATTAGTATTGTTAGTATCAGTGTGCCTATTAGTGTTTGCATTTATTTCAGGTGTGCGCCCATTACCCTCAGAGGTGGGGACTATATTATGTAGTGTTCAGGCTATGAGTGTTAGATATGTTATTGCGATCGGTGTTAGTATTTCTGTTGTGTAGGTCTATGGTAGGGTTGTATGTATTTAAGTAGTAGGAGCTAAGTTTGTTTGTTAGATGAGGTGATAATAGATTCTATATTTGGTGCAGGTGAATAGGATAATTTCAAAGTGGATCTGTTAAAGATAGAATGGTACTTGTTGTTACATGGGAAATTGGACTCTACTATTCTAAAGAATGCTTTAGTAAGGCCCTTAACATTTAAAGCGAATGGAGGTGTATACCAGAGAATAGATCTCCTGCCGCTTTTATTAGGCAAGTTAAGGGAGGTGTAATTCCTAGTGAGTGTTAGAGAGTTGGGAGGTCTAATGCTAATATTAGTGCTCGTAGATCTAGTGTTATGCCTGCGGGTGCTAGGTGGGCGAGATTGACTGATCATAGTAGGAGGGGTTGGATTTCCAATATTTGTACGGGTTTGTCCCAAGCTAAGTTTTGAGAGGTGTTCCTTAAGTCTAGTGTTGGATATAAATCTAATTTTCTGGGAGAAGCCACTAGCAGCTGGAACTTGATTATAGTAGTTGGCATAGTTATTGAAGATTTTTTCATTGGCAGATAGATCGGATGTTCTGATGGATATGCCTTTGATTATGCTCTGGAAAGTAGATTTATGGTGGCTAGATTCTGTGTTGATGTATCTAAGGTATTCATTGGGTTTATGATTTGGGAAGTATAGTGAAGAGTTTAAATTTAAAGTAACATCTGGAAATTTTGCTGTCCTGTAGGAGTTTTCAAAAGAGATAGATAAGTCAAAGTTTGCAAAGAATTTGTGTTTTCTAGTTGTTTCTAATACAGAACCATAAGTTTACATTTAGTTTTTCTCTAATGGAGGGTATGACTCTGTCTAGTATATTTGTGCTAATTTGTCCTAAATCCAATTTGGTGAGTCTAATAGAGGGTTTGGTTAAGAAGTCTACTTCTACTGCTACTACTACTATTACTAATAATAATAATAATAATAGTAATGATGATAATAATTACAACAGCGATGCCGATAATGATAATGATGATAATAATAATAATAATGGTAACACTCACATAGATATCGATACTAGACATGACAGCAATAATAGTAGCAATATCATGATCGATTCACATAATATCACCCAAGCCACTACCAGCACTACTTCATCTCTCTCTCCAATTAACCACAGTGGAACCGATAACTGCAAGACAGCCGTTCTTGGGTCATTGTGCTTCTTAAATATGAACAGATTCTATCCAATGTTGAGAAACTTCTCTCATTAGTGACTGATGTTAAGGGAATGGTCAGCACTAGCTTAATTAGTTTAATGGATTCCAGCATAGCAGAAGTCAACTCTAATTTATACAGTAATTCTAAAAAGGAGTTGATTGACTTGCACTTTTTGAAATCACTGTCAATATACATATATTTTAGCTCGTTCACTAAGCTCTTACAGTCAAAAATACAGGGATACTTGTTTTCTAGAGAGTCCATATGTTGCATGGGAAATGAGTTGGCAAACTCTTCAAACTTAACATCTAGTAATTCAAAAAATGCATATTCGTGAATGACAGAAAATCTCTCTCATAAGGACATTAGAATGTTATCAATTATTTCAAAATAGGTAGTTTTGTAATTAATTTGTGCACCTTTGACTCTTTTTCTAGGAGGAGGATCAGGCTCATCTGCCTGTTCAATGACAGCAGCTGTATCACACAGAATGTTTTCATAATGTTCATCCTTACCATAACCTTCAACACAATGAATGAAGTCATTTAGTTTACTCTGACCATACTTTATGTCGAGTAGCTTACACTGTAGAATAGCAAAGGCTTTTGCAACCTGATAAATTATGCTATGAAAGCAATTGATGAAAAACATGAATGTGAAATCATTCAACTTTGTCAATAGATTGTCTGTTTGACAAAGCGTATCTTCACCCAGCTTTTCACTAGAGCCTAGAATACTTGTGAAGACATTTTTCAAATTTTGATGCAAGTTTTATGGACAACACAGTTCTTGATCTTTCGCACAGTGATGGAATACTGATATTAAACTGCCTGAAAATGTTTTTCCCACTTGGTATTGGATGATGTAAATTTACTAAATGCACATAAATGAGAAAAAACATTTTTACTCTACTCACCTTCTCAGCACTTTTACTCAAGACTAAGTTAAGTTTATGCACATGTGAATGAAGTGCGTGTGTTTAAATCCTCTATTCCTTAGCTTGCTTTGTACTCCATTTAGGTTCCTGCCATTACAACTGCTCCATCATAAATCTGGCTCACTAATTTATCTGTGGCATCATTGAAGGAGTTCAATGTAGTTTCAATCACATCAGCCAGTGTTGTAGCACTTTTATCATCACTGACTTCATAGAATCCAAGAAATCATACAAGTGTTTTGTCTTCATATACATATCTTATTATGATCGATAGTTGGGCATGTATTGCACAGTCTGTAGTTTTGTCAGCTTGTACAGACATAAACAGAGCTTTATCAACTTCACTTCTAATTTCATCAGAAATGATATTTCCAATCGCTTATATTAGGTCATTTTGTATTGTGCTTGAGACTCCTGAAGACTGTTTCAACCCCTCTTTAGTAGAAAGTCTAGAAGCAAACACACTGTCGATTTCAGCAAAGCACCGCAATAATTCACAGTAATTTCCTCTATTAAGGCTGTTACTTCCTTCATCATGTCCACATAAAGGCAACTCTTGTTTACACAGGTATAACACTGCATTTGTTAACTGCTCTAAATAGTGTCTATTTAGCTGCTTTGTTATGCCGTTCTTTTTCCAGTTTAGCAGACTCACTAATAGCTGTCACAATATCATACAGTCCGAAAGTTTTCAAGATTTTATAACTACTTAAATGACTCACTGATTTGGATGTTTTCATAATTATTATAGCCTCCATCTGTCCATGATTGATTAGCTTTTGGTTGAAACAACAAACATGGCCAGCAGTAGAGTTTCTCTGTGATGCTAATTGCACAAAGCCAATCAGTCTGTCATACCATTTTATCTGGAATGTTTGGGTTCCAACTGTGGTTTTCAATGAAGGAGTCAGCCTGCCTGCTCAAAGAATTTCACTTTTTCCCACAATATTTCTAGCCCCAAATAACTTATTTTTATATCTAGCACTTTGTCTTTCTCCATTTCTAAGTCAAGGGTAAAACTAAAGCAACCCTGCAAAACACAACTGATCTTTACACACAGACACACAGAATAACAGCAATCAAATAACAACAGCAGAGTGCACAACAAACATCAGCAATCTGAATGTCAACTGTATTCTTGACAAGAGATTCCAGTTTGTCTTTTACACCTACAGCCTGAGTTGCTGGATAATTCTTCATTCCTTTAAGAATATTGTAGAATGGAAACTTTCCACAGATTGGAATTTAAATCCTAACTTCTATAGAAATTTATTGTTTCAAGAAAACATTGAATTTTAATTACTTTTAATTTTTACTCAAGCTGTATCTTCTGAGCCCAAGTCAGGGACGTGTGAATAATGTCAAGAGAAAGTCTGTTATGAATGATATTTTTTGACAAAGGTCATTTCTAAGACGAGCGCCAGACATTGAACGAAAATAAATGAACTGCAACCAGGCTCAATATAAGGTGCCCGAGTTATTGGTTGCAATTGCATACTTGAAGTCAGTGTTGGCAGAAATTAAATCAGCTTGCAAATGCACGTTCACTTTACTGAATTTATACTCAGGCCAAAGTGTCAGAGTCACCACTGATATATACATATATACTTCAAATATAAGGATAAAATTCATATATACATATATATATATATATATAGATAGATAGATAGATAGATACATACATACATACATACATACATACATACATACATACATACATACATACATACATGAGTAACAAAGAGGTACAGGTGTCAATTCATTTCCAATGACTTCTTTAATTGATTAATGAGAACATTACATCATTGTAAAGAAACTGTTTTCGTCAGATGAATTTATGATCTTCACACATAAAGGACAGTTCACCTTATTCAACATAGTTGGCAAATTCTTGGAGTCTACACACATGCACACACACAAACATACATACACACACACACACTTTCTCTCACACCATTGATCCTGCTACCATTCAGTTGGCAGAATTCTGCCAAGAATAGAAAAGACATTTCTATTCCTTTTTTCCAATATTTAATACTGTACTAGGGACTTTCTATTGCTTATTCTACTATATATATATATATATATATATATAGAGAGAGAGAGAGAGAGAGAGAGAGGGAGGGGGAGAAATCCAAGAAAGTTAGGGGTTGTGAATCCAACCCACTAAGGGATAATATCTATCCAATATACTGCTGGAAGAATACCCAATTATTACACTAGTGTTTTTTCATTGCATGGCAATTACATTACGAAGTGCAATAAATGGGTGCGAGAAAAAGGATATTTTACCATTAATTTGTATGGCAATAAGAAAATAGAGGGGAATAGGTGGTATTCATCAACTTGCAGACATTGTATTGTATCAATTTACTTGCTTATTTGTTTACTAAAAGGACAATAATAACAATATACAAACACATGCAATATATTATGTCATATCAGTAATTAAAAAATGACATATAGTGACAGAAAATGGGATAATGTCTTACAGCTGTTTCAGTCTAGGCTTGACATGCCTCGTTCTATCTTGATCACTCCAGAAGACTGAAGTAATTAATACATGAAATAGATAAATTAGAGGTACATGGGTGATTCTCTAGGCCTCTTGAGAGATTTTATAAACTTCATAAGGTTAAGTTAAAAATATAAAAACCGTAAAAACCCACATATATATGCATACTTTAACATCATCATCATCATCGTTTAACATCCGCTTTCCATGCTAGCATGGGTTGGACGATTTGACTGAGGACTGGTGGAGCCCGAAGGCTACACCAGGCTCCAATCTGATTTGGCAGAGTTTCTACAGCTAGATGCCCTTCCTAACGCCAACCACTCTGAGAGTGTAGTAGGTGCTTTTACGTGTCACCCGCACGAAGGCCAGTCAGGGGATACTGGCAACAGCCACGCTCAAAATGGTGTATTTTATGTGCCACCCGCACAAGAGCCAGTCCAGGGGCACTGGCAACGATCTCGCTCGAAAGTCCTTACACATGCTGCGGGCACAAGTGCCAGAAAGGCGACGCTGGGCACAGGTGCCATCCCGATTTCGCTTTCGCTTGCCCCAATAAGTCTTCGCAAGCTGAGTTTCGTGTCCAATGAAGGAGACGACGTTGGCATGGGTGCCAGTCATCGAATTTAGTTCAATTTCAATTTCACTTGCCTCAACAGGTTTTCGCAAGCGGAGTTTAGTGTCCAATGAAGGAAAGGTACACATAAGTGGGCTGGCTACACCCCTGGCAGAGGCCTTGGGTTTAGGTCTCACTTGGCCTGCCAGGTCTTCTCACGCACAGCATATTTCCAAAGGTCTCGGTCAGAAGTCATCGCCTCGGTGAGGCCCAATGTTCGAAGGTCTTGCCTCACCACCTCATCCCAGGTCTTCCTGGGCCTACCTCTTCCACAGGATCCCTCCACAGCTAGGGTGTGGCACTTTTTCACACAGCTATCCTCGTCCATTCTCGCCACATGACCATACCAACGCAATCGTCTCTCTTGCACACCACAACTGATGCTTCGTAAGTTCAACTTTTCATCAAGGTACTTACACTCTGTCTAGTATGCACACTGATGTTACACATCCATCGGAGCATACTGGCTTCATTTCTTGCGAGCCTACGCATGTCTTCGGCAGTCACAGCCCATGTTTCACTGCCATGTAGCATGGCTGTTTATACACATGCATCATGCAGTCTGCCTTTTACTCAGAGCAAGAAGCCCTTTGTCACCAGCAGAGGTAAGAGCTCTCTGAACTTTGCCCAAGCTATTCTTATTCTAGCAGCTACACTTTCAGCGCACCCTCCCCCACTACTAACTTGGTCACCTAGATATTGGAAGCTATCAACCACTTCTAATTTTTCTCCCTAGAATGTGGCAGAAGTTGTTTTCTGCACATTTACAGTGTTTATAGCTCCTGAACATCTGCCACATACAAAAACTAACTTCCTAGTTAACCTTCCTTTGATATTGCTGCACCTCTTATGTGTCAATAGATTGCACTGGGTGCATCTTATAGAGTTTCTACCTACGCCTTTTCTACAGATCGAGCAGGGCCATCTACCTGAAGGCCTTTGTGATTTTTCTACCTTCCTACTTATTTGGACTTTGGTTTTATCTAGGTTGATTCTAAGGCCCTTCGATTCTAGTCCTTGCTTCCACACCTGAAACTTCTCTTCTAGTTCTGATAGTGACTCAGCAATTAGTGCAAGGTCATCAGCATCCTGTCTTGAATTCCTCTGTTATAGCCTGGAGGACTATGATAAAAAGAAGGGGGCTGAGGACAGAACCTTGGTGGACCCCTACCTCTACCTGGAGTTATTCACTGTACTCATTGTCAACCCTCACCTTACTAACAGCATCTCTGTACATGGCTCGCACAGCTCACACTAACCATTCCTCTATCCCTAGTTTCTTCATTGACCACCAGATGAGGGATCAGTGACCCTGTCAAAGGCTTTCTCCATGTCAACGAAAGCCAGATACAGAGGTTTATCCTTGGCTAGGTATTTCTCCTGAAGCTGTCTTACCAGAAATATAGCATTTATACATAGATATACATAAATAAACATAAATACATAAATACATATATGTACATTTAAATGTACATACACAAATGTCCATACATGCACACAAATGAATCAATTAATCAATTATTATTGTTATTATACATGAGTAGGATGCATATATATACACACCCACACATACATACATACATACACATATGTATACATAAACATTTCCGTACAGACATGTTCATTGGTACATACGCATTAGTTGCGTTTGGAATGGAGGACTGGTGCACTAGTTTGTATCATTATAATTCCAACAAAAATGTCCAAACCTATATCTATATATATAAAAATGAGAATGTGTGTCTGTCTGTGT
Organism: Octopus bimaculoides; assembly: GCF_046866305.1. Lineage (NCBI taxonomy): Eukaryota > Metazoa > Mollusca > Cephalopoda > Octopoda > Octopodidae > Octopus > Octopus bimaculoides. The sequence continues at coordinate 20,711,901 of NC_142948.1, read as the reverse complement.
GTGTGCGTGAATCCCTAAAACTCGAGAACTACGCAACCAATTTCATTCAAATTTTACACATGCCTTACTTAGGGTTCCCTTCCTCTAGACCAAACTTGCAAACACCATGGATACAGGCCCCTTCCTCCAGACAAAACTTGTAAACATCATGGACCTCTTCATCTGGACCAAACCTACAAATTAACTCTGAACACTCCCACAACCTTGATTTCCCACTTCCACAGGTTCTTCTGACATGAGCTGTTTAGTACCTCTGTATGTGGCTGTCATCCTTGATATGCATCACATGATCATAACAGTGCAGCCTCCATTTTTAACTTCTTGCAGAGTTTGAGCCCACGGCAACATAATATCTCCTCCACTATTTAAGTATTACGTGTCAAAAGTGAAACAAAAACACTCATGTCAAATACTTTCACTTTAAAAATGAAACTATTCCACTAACTGAAACAATCACATTTCGATACTGTAATGACAGATACTTTCAGAGAGAGAGAGATGTATATATGTATACATATAGATGTATATGTACACGTTATTCCACTAACGGAAACAATCACATTTCGATACTGTAATGACAAATACTTTCAGAGAGAGAGATGTATATGTATACATATAGATGTATATGTACACGTATATGTATAGATATATATATAGATATAGATTTATATGCATACATGTATATGTATACATATGTGTAGATGTATATATATATATATATATATATATATATATATATATATATAGATAAATAGATAGATGTACATGTAATATGTACACATATATACATATGTATACATGCATACAGATATCTATACATATATACACCCATCACACACATACACATGCATACAAACACACACATTAGTCATTTGCTTTCTTATCCAAAACTACGTCAAAAGTACTGAATGGATCTTTATTAAATTTGGAAATTATATTCTTTGCATAACGGCCATAACTCCCATGAAAATTCATATATTTTTGATGTTGATGAAATTTTAACCCGAAAATAACAGATGAGCATTATTTGTAATTCAACGGTACAACAGTGTAAGACTACCCTTTCAGATATACTTACATTGTGATTTCTGCAATGTGGTGCATAAATTGTCAAGTAAATGAGACGCATCTTTGCCTCCACTGATTCACTTGCAAAGTGTTGAGTAAAATTATTTCGTTGCAGACCTCTTTGAGTTTTTTTATTATCACTGTGACACACATAGTCCCCAGTTGGTAACATTGATTTCAAGACCTTCCCAGATGAGAGACTGGTTGTTCTAAGACATTTATCGATTGTAAATTTTGTCTGCAATTTGGAAATTATATTCTATGCATAACGGCCATAACTCCCATGAAAATTCATATATTTTTGATGTTGATGAAATTTTAACCCGAACATAACAGATGAGCACTGTCTGTAGCTGGTCTTCTCTTGGAAGAACCCTGCTTCTCACATGGACAACTGTATGTTGGCTGCTCAAGAGTGGGCAGCAAAAAAACCTATTTGCATATGCTCCACAAGGGAAAACAAGGAACATTGTTTACAACGAGGTGTTATAATCACAACAGCAAGAAAGTATGTACATGATCACCTTCTTATACGAAACTTCATTGACTTTCATATATTTATATTGATATATATATATATATATATATATATATATATATATATATATATATATACGTGTGTTTGGGTGTGTGTGTATACATATCTCTATGTATAAAGATGAGAATGTGTGTCTGTGTGTCTGTGTGAATCCCTAAAACTCGAGAACTACACAACTCTCTTTTACAAACCCAGTGAAAATAAATATATTTCATATGTCAAAGAAATTCAAGCAATACATATAACACCAAAGTTAAAAACATTCCCAACAATTCCACAATCCCCAACCTCCAGAGCTATTGAAGAAACTGTTATCATCAACTGACCAAGATTCCTAACATTTGCAAAACAAAATTAGACAATACGACGCTGTACTACAGATGACATCATTTGGAACCACAAGAGATTTAACTGAGGCAGCATTCATCCAAACTTTCAAGATCCAACCTCAGATTTATCATCGCATTGTCTCTCTACTACCTCTGTCAAATGAATCACCACAATTGGCCTTTCATTATTTATAATTTGTACCTGTTTGTTTGGTTACGAAATAAAATACACAAAATGTGTTTCTGAATTACGTGTATTTACTTTATATAGATATGAGTTGAAAACTTTCTTCTAGCATTCCACTTAATGTCTATGTTCCATGCTGGCATGGATTGGAGAGTTATTAATGTAGAAATATGGTATCGTAGCTACTAACAGTTGAGGGTTGCGTAGTCTAGCCGGCGTTTTTAGATTTCATTATTCTCTTTAACCCGGGCAACGCCGGGTATTTCTGCTAGTAGTAATTAAAATGAGGAAAAGAGAAATTCAAATTGACTTATGATCATTTCAGTAAACAAACATTTTTTCATTTATACCAATAAATGCAACATACTTAATATGCAATAAAATGAAATAAAATTATTATTGTTGTTATTTAAAACAACTTAGAAATAAATATACAATGCAATATAGATTTATAACATTTCATAGACATGTTGACTCCATTCAAACAGACAAGACATATATAATACTTCACAAGCAAACTTCTAAGCATTTTAAATGTCAAAGGGATATATGTTAACTGACCAAGATAAAGTTAGAAATAAGATTCAGTCAGATCTTTTCAAAGTAGGTATATATATATATATATATATATATATATATATATATATATATATATATCTTTATATTATTATTTATATGAATGCATGTTTGGTACCTTGGAAAATACAGCCTTTATATATATACATATGTATGTACATATCTATTTGAGTGTGTATATAGCTTTTGTTATCTAGGAGATGTAAGTAGCAGGGGAAATAGGTCACCTTTTGGTTTTACTTTGAAATTTTACCTGAAGATGGTGGATTTATACTATGTGGTAGTCTATGAATGAATCGAAACAGGTGTAATAAATTTTAAACCCCACTTATGTTCTTTTATATATATACAGACAGTGTTGGAACTCTTTTAAACAAAATAATATATTCCTCTATACACAATCATACAAAAAAAAACACCTTTTTTGTATTTATTTTTACTCGCATATATATATATATATAAAGTGTAGTATATTGCCACTTAAGTGTGGCTGACCCCTAGGGGTGGATGTTACTGTTGCTTTTAGCCCCAGGAGGACATCTCCTCCAGCTGGCTTATCGACACACGACTGTGTCCTGTTTGCCAAGGGAGTTATCCCTCTCACCACGGCCAGCAGCACTAACGTATCCGGATTTCAGGGTTATTTCCCTTCGTCGGCGTTCGACAGCCGATGACCTTGGTGAGAGAGAAAAACCTGGCAAATCTTATATCTTCTTTTCCAGTGGCATTCTTCACTGATATTGAAAAGGTGAAAACAAGCAATGTTAATTCTCTAGATGAAGTATTAACAGTAACTGCACGATAAAGTGTAGTATATTGCCACTTAAGTGTGGCTGACCCCTAGGGGTGGATGTTACTGTTGCTTTTAGCCCCAGGAGGACATCTCCTCCAGCTGGCTTATCGACACACGACTGTGTCCTGTTTGCCAAGGGAGTTATCCCTCTCACCACGGCCAGCAGCACGAACGTATCCGGATTTCAGGGTTATTTCCCTTCGTCGGCGTTCGACAGCCGATGACCTTGGTGAGAGAGAAAAACCTGGCAAATCTTATATCTTCTTTTCCAGTGGCATTCTTCACTGATATTGAAAAGGTGAAAACAAGCAATGTTAATTCTCTAGAATATCAGTGAAGAATGCCACTGGAAAAGAAGATATAAGATTTGCCAGGTTTTTCTCTCTCACCAAGGTCATCGGCTGTCGAACGCCGACGAAGGGAAATAACCCTGAAATCCGGATACGTTCGTGCTGCTGGCCGTGGTGAGAGGGATAACTCCCTTGGCAAACAGGACACAGTCGTGTGTCGATAAGCCAGCTGGAGGAGATGTCCTCCTGGGGCTAAAAGCAACAGTAACATCCACCCCTAGGGGTCAGCCACACTTAAGTGGCAATATACTACACTTTATCGTGCAGTTACTGTTAATACTTCATCTAGAGAATTAACATTGCTTGTTTTCACCTTTTCAATATCAGTGAAGAATGCCACTGGAAAAGAAGATATAAGATTTGCCAGGTTTTTCTCTCTCACCAAGGTCATCGGCTGTCGAACGCCGACGAAGGGAAATAACCCTGAAATCCGGATACGTTCGTGCTGCTGGCCGTGGTGAGAGGGATGACTCCCTTGGCAAACAGGACACAGTCGTGTGTCGATAAGCCAGCTGGAGGAGATGTCCTCCTGGGGCTAAAAGCAACAGTAACATCCACCCCTAGGGGTCAGCCACACTTAAGTGGCAATATACTACACTTTATCGTGCAGTTACTGTTAATACTTCATCTAGAGAATTAACATATATATATATATATATACATATATATATATATATATAGAATAAAAAATTTTGAATGGTACAACAATACACTATAATACAAAAAAATGGACTATATACCTGTTGTAAGTTAGTTATCTATAGTCCAATGATATTTCAGAATACAGTTCCTTCTTCAGATATTCTTAGATGGAGTCTCTGCTATAAACTATTTTCCAACGGCTTTTCTTTTTTCGGAAGCGTAGGTGCCAGAGTTGCTGTGTGGTAAGAAGCTTCTTACCAACCACATGATTCTGGGTTCAGTCCTACTGTGTGGTATCTTGGGAAAGTGTCTTCTATTATAGCTTTGGGCCAACCAAAGCTTTATGAGTGGATTTGGTCGACGGAAACTGAAAGAAGCCCATTGTATATGTGTGTGTATGTCTGTCTTTGTCCCTGCAACATCACTTGACAACCGATGCTGGTGTGTTTATGTCCCCGTAACTTAGCGGTGGCAAAAGAGACCGATGGAATAAGTACTAGGCTTACAAAGAATAAGTTTTGGGGTTGATTTGCGCAACTAATGGTGGTGCTCCAGCATGGCCGCAGTCAAATGATTAAAACAAGTAAAAGAATTTTTTAAATATATAGATATAGTACATATACTGTACATGTATGTGTGTGTATATGGCTATGTTTCAATGTGTACACCAGCATTTCTCCTTTTGTTTGTAATTTCAGGGAGCAAGAAAGAAGTGAAAGGTATTCTAAAACAACAAGCTCTCCAACAGCATCAGATGGGTCGTCATCATCAGGTGTCATCCACACAGGGCAGTGTGCAATCACAGAGTTTGCAGCGCAGCCACCACCGGCCATTGGAACAAGCGCTGCGCCCTTCCACCACTGAACAAATACATGTGAAGAACTCACTGCATCAGAAACAAGCAAAGTTGTGTCCATCGAAGACAGTGTCACCAAAATTGTCCAGCAACCAGTGCCACAACGATGACAGTCACAACAGTCGGAGTAATGGTAGCACAGTGGTACTACAATATGATGGACATTCCAGTAATCTAAGTGTTGTCTCACCTGAACAAATTGACAAGAGAAGTGCAGATGATAAAGGATCTGTTAACAAGAAGGATCAACCTAAGGTTAGTAGTAGTAGTAGTAGTAGTAGTAGTAGTAGTAGTAGTAGTAGTAACAACCACTCAAGCCACATTCACCTTGGCTCTCCCATATCATCTTCCCTCCTGGGCCTCACACTAATCACAAATTCCCAGTCCTTCCACAGACTATCAACTCTCTTGCATGACTTTTCTGCAACTATTGACTTGAACAACTACAAATCAATGGTTGCAGGAGAATGTTTGCTGATGTTTCAGTCAGTTGATGTTCCTGCACATTAAAGAGGAACAATCTCAGAATTTGCAAAGTATTGGGTTGCCTGGAAAGTTTGTGCCGAATTATAGTAGCTTACCTTTCGACTTATTTGCCATGAAACCACCTCAATTCTGAGAAGGGCATATTTTCAAGTTAAAGGAAAGATAGAGATGCATTGTGTAACAAAATGGTTCATATTTGGTTGATTAAAAATGTAATGGCAAGTATTTATTGACCTTTTTCTTTCATTTAAAAATCGGCACGAACTTTCCGGACAACCCAATACTTCTAAACGCCATGGAACCCCTTCCTCTAGACCAAACTTGCAAACACCATGGATACAGGCCCCTTCCTCCAGACAAAACTTGTAAACATCATGGACCTCTTCATCTGGACCAAACCTACAAATTAACTCTGAACACTCCCACAACCTTGATTTCCCACTTCCACAGGTTCTTCTGACATGAGCTGTTTAGTACCTCTGTATGTGGCTGTCATCCTTGATATGCATCACATGATCATAACAGTGCAGCCTCCACTGATTCCTCTTATATTCATAACAGTGCACACCTCACCTGATTCCTCTTATATTTAGTTTTTCTCTCAGGAAATTTGTACTCTGGCTTTCATACATTGCACATCCATCAGATCATACTTATTTCATGTCTTCCTAGCCTCTGCAGATCTTCAGCATTCAGTGCCCACGCTCACTACCATGCAACATCACAGTTCTGACACAGGCATCATACAAACTGTTCTTTGCTGAGAAGGAATTTTATTGCCAATGATAGTAGTTCCCTAGACTTACTCTTTCTTACTCTGGCTACTATACTTACAGAGCAACTCCCCCCCCCCCTGCTAATTACATCTCCTAAATAACAAAAGCTATTAACTACTTCTAGAATACTATCTGGGCAGTCAGGAGAACCTATTTCCTGTTAGTTTCCCTGTGATTCCACACTTCTTTTGTGTCCTTAGCTTACATTGGATACAATGTATGGAATTTATACCCACTCCTTTTCTGCATATCAAGTTGGACCATTTCCCGGAAGATGCGAGGGTTCTGTCTTCTTACCTACTTATTAATAAAACTTGATGATCAGGCGCCCAAAGCTGAAAGTTATCAAGAGAAAAGGGGGAAACCTTTGCTCTACAACAAGCAAGCCACAACTTATTTCATTCACTATATATGTGTTTGAAAATGAGAGAGAGGAACTAGTATTCAGTACATATAATAGAGTTTAATGATTTATTTTTAGAGTTAGTTGTTGAAGTTTCTAACATTAGACAATCAGAGTAGTTACAAACAAAATTATTTAAAATTTCAAGAAATGAAAATATCTATATATATAATGACATGCATGATTATGTCTATGTTCTATGGGTATATATATATATATATATATATATATATATATATATATATATATACATACACGCATACACACACACACACACAGAGTGTTCAGGCCAAATTTAACAGTTTGCAATAAAAGGGAAAAAACAATATTCCATCCAAAAATAAAAGTATTTTAAAAAATCAAAAAATATCAACAAGATTATGGCTGGGAGATAACAGCTTACTTAAAGTAGCCACCCTCAGCTTTCACCACGACCTCAAGGTGACTCCAGAACCTGGTCCATTGATTCTTCATTGTGTCCTTGAGAAGATCTTCAAACACTTCCTTAATCTTTGCCACTAGCTTGGCTTTGGTGTTGTAGGCAGAGTAGTTAATGTCTTTCTCAACCTCATCCCACACATAATAATTTATAGGATTATAATTGGGGGAATTAGGTGGCCAGAAATTGGAGTTGGATAGGTTTCAGAAAGTTTCTAACACTTCTAACTCCTTCTGGAGGTATGGCAAAAAGCCAAATTCTGCTGTCACACAAATGGCCTTTCAGCAGCAACCCTCTCCATTCAGGAATTGACCTCAGTCTCCAGCAGCTTCACATGGCCATCTGAATTAGGCCTAAGGCCTTGTTCAAAGATGTTGAGTGATATGATGTCACCCTCACTGGAGACATACCCAAAGACCATTGCTTTCCTGCTGGCCACAGCTTCATAGTCTCCATTGCAGCTGTCCATGTCATTGCCTTCAGTGTTCACAGAGCATTGAACAACAGTCATAATGTCAGCATTTTAATGCCCAGCACAGATCATCATGATACAAGTAACTCTCTTTCAATATTCAGATGGCTTCCAGTCCTCCATGTCAACTAACCTTTTCATAATTATAACTTTAATCTTTATGCTCTTCAACACTGTTGATTGTTCATTAATAATCAAGTTGTTGTTGAAAAAAGAAAACATGAAAAATGTTGTCAAATTTAGTTCAAACACCCTATACATACAGATACACACACACACACACACACACGTATATGTGTATGGATGTATATATGTATGTGTGTATGTATATCATCATCATCGTCGTTTAACATCTGCCTTCCATGCTAGCATGATTATTAGCAAATTAACAAACCACCTGCCTATTTCTATATATAACGGACTAACCAATAGCAGATCATTTGTATAATTAATTTATATACTGACCTATTTATATTTGCAGCAGTAGCACTTATATTTACAATGCTACTCACCACCAATAGGGACAACAATTTTAACATGTTTGAATGATGGTAGGTTAAAGTGAGACCAACTGATGTGACATGTCTGTTACCAAATGCTCACTGAAACCTTTTTTTCAGGTGCCCAATACTATCTCTCCTGCCCATGTTCTCTCCCGCCACCCCTCTCCCAGTTCTCAGAGTTGGCACTGTCAATGTAGGCACATTGAAAGGTAGGTCTAGCGAGATTGTTAAGATGCTTGAACAGAGGTGTGTTGATGTATGCTGTATCCAAGTGGTACGGTGGAGAGGAGCTTTGGCCCGGCTCCTCACAAGTATGAAATCTTCTGGGAAGGTAACAGTGACAGGGTTGGTGGTGTGGCCATATTTCTTGCAGAGAAATGGGTGGATAAAGTCATAGAGGTAGTCAGAGTGAGCAATAGAGTGTGTAAGCTCAGGCTAGTCTTGCAGAATAGCATAGCATCAATTATCTCTGCCTATGCTCCACAAGCAGGCCTACCAATTGAACAGAAGGACCATTTTTATGAAATTCTTCTACAGACTACCTCTAAGATGAATGACAAGAATCTCATCTTTGTGGCTGGGCATTTCAATGGGCATGTTGGATGGTGGCCCAGTATTTTCAATGGTGTACATGGGGGCCATGGAATCAGTTCCCAAAGCAAGGAGGGAACAAGGCTACTGGAGTTCTGTGATGCAAATAATATATTGATCTGCATCACTAACTTCAAGAAGCCGACCAGCCACCTTATAACCTACCAATCAGCTACCCTAGGCAGACTGATTACATTCTCACCAACAGTGTAATGTATGGTTGCTCTTAAATACAAAGACCCTCCCTGGTGAAGAATGTAGCATAGACTACATTGACAGTGCCAACTCTGAGATCTGGGAAAGGGGAACGAGAGGGAACATGGGCAGGAGAGATGGTATCGAGCACCTGAAAAGAAGGTTTCAGTGAGCGTTTGGTAACAGACATGTCACATCAGCATAGACTAGTCATTAGTGACTTTAGACTCTGGGCCAGCAGACCAATCTGGAAAAGAAGAATTTGGAAGTTTAAGGACTCTTCATATGGTCAGAGATTTAGGGACATCCTAATTGAGAAATTTGATGAGAGGGAGGAGGAGCTACAAACTTGTGACATAGAGGGCAACTGAGAATACCTGCAGGACAGCTTGCTGAGTGCTACAGACCAAGTCTTTGGGTGGTGGAATGTTGCTGTAGAGCAAAGAAATAGGCTTGGAAGAGTGGAGGTAGCAGGGAGCTGTATCAGATTGCCAGAAGGAAAGCCAGGTGACAGGTATATCTAACCAAGGGAGGAGCAGAAAAGAGGTTTGCCTATGTTCAGCGACATGAGGACCAAAGAATTGAAGTGATCTAGATTGCAGTATTTGAGAGAAAATTGTGATGTCATAGAAGAGAAATCTGTCCACATGGATGATGGTGCATTTGCATTTAGTGGTTCTGCAATGAAAGAGGCTTGGAAATGCCATTATGAAAGACTGCTGAACATGGAGAATGAAAAGGAGCAGGAAAGCCTGCCAAATGTTAACCCAGTCTCAGGGTATTACGCTTTCCTGAATAACCTTATTAATCATGCAGGAGACTAGTCCGTATCCTACCTTACCTTTTAAGTATCTCAGCTGTGACTCCAGTTGAACCAGGAGCTTTCCTTGTTTTCATATCTTTAATTGCCTTATCTCCCATACTGTTGGGTTTACATGAGGGAGACTCCCTTTATCCCATTCATTCTCAACATTCAGTATCCTTGCATAGTAACTCTTCTACACAATTTCATTATTTTCAGAGTGAGCAAACATCTAAGACAGCTTTCAAAGATAAACCATCAGGAAAATTCTACAATACCAAGTAAGTGATATTTAATGATATTATGTGTGATATTGTATATCGTTGGTCATATACTACAACTCTACAACACACTTATATATAATATGACACACCACCCTAAGTACTCGTATATACCACAATACACCACATTAAACACATGTAATGTATACCACAATAAACACATATATATATATTTCAACTCACCAATTGTTTTCTTGAGGTTTTCTGTTGAATTCAGTGTTGGTCATTTTACATTTATTTATGGATCCTTTGGATGATTAATCAACTGAATCCTTTAAATGTAGCTCTTTTCAATGACATATATATGTCATTGAAAAGAGCTACATTTAAAGGAGAGGCCAAACCTGACCCTACATATATCCTCTTTTCTCATTTCTCCCCGTCCAAAGTCTGTCCAAAAAGATTGCCAATTTTCTATGAGAATATATGATGTGGAATTGTCCACAGTTTCTCTGTGACCTTTGTGTATATCCTTTAGAAACTTGCTGATTGTCCTGAGTTTCTTGTCAAAGCAATTTTGATGGGGTTTTTTTCTGTCTTCAACCCAATAGTTTCAGAAGTTTTGCAGGTGTTGAGCACTTTTGTACTTTTCAATCTGGCAGTGAGTGAGAATGAAGAAAGACTGTCAACTTGCAGCAACTGAGTCTCCTGATCTTTGGTTCTCTTGGTTACTCTTTTACTCTTTTACTTGTTTCAGTCTTTTGACTGTGGCCATGCTGGAGCATCACCTTTAGTCGGGCAAATCGATCCCAGGACTTATTCTTTAGAAGCCTAGTACTTATTCTATCGGTCTCTTTTACCGAACTGCTAAGTTACGGGGACATAAACACACTAGCATCGGTTGTCAAGCAATGTTGGGGGGACAAACACAGACACACAAACATATACACACATACATATATATATACATATATACGATGGGCTTCTTTCAGTTTCCATCTACCAAATCCACTTACAAGGCTTTGGTCGGCCCGAGGCTATAGTAGAAGACACTTACCCAAGATGCCATGCAGTAGGACTGAACTCAGGACCATGTGGTTGGTAAGCAAGCTACTTACCACACAGCCACCCCTACGCCTGGTTGTTGAAAATCTCTTACATTTACTATGACATTTTTTCATATCATGCAATAGTCTACCCAAACATTATATGTATCTATCTGTCTGTATGAGGTGGTATCAAAAAGTTCCCAGACTAGTTCTGTAGCACACCAACAGATGGTGGTACATGGTTGCGTGCACTGTGGGAGCTAGCAGTGACCTTCATGAGGCAGTGTGCCTGACATCACTGAGTTTACTTTGCAAGTTGTGAAATTTGTGTTTCTGTGATCACATGTATGCTGTAGTCTGCAAATTTTGTCATAGACAAGAAGTTGGAACCAAGAGCCAGTGTGGAATTTTGTTTTAAACTTGGGAAGTCTGCTACAGAGACATTGAGCATGCTTCAGTAAGCTTATGGCAACAAGGCATACGTAATGTTTTGAGTGGCATGGGCACTTCAAAAGCAGGACATCCCTGGAAGACAATGGGTGATCCATGAGCATCACCCCTGGACATGTGGGGAAAATTCATCAGCTTCTGCATGATGAGTGTCAGAGTACAATCAATGACATTGCTGATATTGTTAGTCGTTCATATGGGTCTGTGCAGGCAATCCTAACATCTGAAAAGAGATGGATTTTTCACGACAATGTACCCTGTCACCGAGCTCTCCTTTCTCATGAGTTTCTCACCAAAAACAACATAGTATTGCTTCCACACTCATTCGCCAGATTTAGCACCTGTTGATTTCCATCACTTCTCCAAGATGAAAAGGCAGCTCAAAGGTCACAGTTTTAACATTGTTGTCAAGATCAAGAGCGAATTGCAGAAGGTCCTTGATTTGCTTATGGAAAACGACTTCAAGACTGGATTCCAAAAGTGACAGTAATACTGGGGAGTGGTGTGCTTCTGCACAAGGTGACTATTTTAAAGGAGATGATGTTAAAACTTAGGTAAATAAGTCAGGGAACTTTTTGATACAACCTCATACATACAAATATAGTTAACCTTGGATTCATCAATTTCTGGATTAGTCCAATAACTTTTCCTCATCAGCAAGGCATACTGAGGGAAATAAATAAGATATTTATACAGATCCATAGGAAAGCAAACCCAAAGCTATGATTACATACAAATACCACAAATACAATCGCTTTGAATTTCATTGTCTACCTCAGCATATGTGTATATGGTCAGAGTAGGTCAGAAATGAATAGACTGTCCTGAAGTAAATGGAAAATATTTTCAGTTATAATAAAACTGTTATCACCTATTAAGGTGAATTCATATATAGAGATTTATAATAGTATAAAATACAATTATAATTAAGCGCATAGAAGAGACCATGCCTAAGCGTCTACATAGACATGGTCTCTTCTATGCTTTTAATTATAATTGTATTCTTAATGGTTTTATCCATTATTATTATTATACCTTGCTGATGAGGAAAATTGATCAATCCAAAGCTAACTATTTTATGAATTTCTATGAGACTACTCCCTCGATTTCAACACGTTGTGTACTATAAAGTTCATAATTTTTAAGTGGTTTGACGATTTAGCATCTTCTTTCAGCATAGGCATGGTCTCTTCTATGCCCTTAATTATAATGTTTTTATGTTGTAGTATTATAAATCTCTATATATAAATTCGCCTTAATATGTATATGTAAGGGACGACCGTGCGAACTCAAAAAGGAGAAATGGTGACGAATGGAAAAACAGGACTCCTTTTATTTAAACGTGTCACACGGTCGAACATACAAATATGTATCAAATGATGTGATGATATGTTATACGACGATAACATAGATGACCAGTAATGAAAGACCACAACCGTATAAGATGAATAACAGATATATTTATTGTAGCGTTAAAGATGTATGTCTGTGTGAAAGTGTGAATGCGACATATAAGAACATTATCAAAGACAGGCCGTCATACAAAGAAAAGTGTGTGTGTGAGTGATACATGTGTGTGAGTGTTTACAGCAGATAGAAAGAGAGTCAATAACACGTGAACAATTATACCAGTTCGTTAGTACACTATAGGAAAAGTTCTGTATGTGAAAGTGAGGAGAGGCTGAGTGTGGCAGTGCTGATCACTAGTTGTGATGTCGTGGCATCGATGCCGGGCCGTGATTCTTGTTATACAGATGTTCGTCGCTGGCTGAGAATTTCTTGTCTGTTTAAGAACTCTTGTCTGTTTATTTACCGTGGTGAAGCTGAGTCACCTAACAGAATCGAAGAGAGAGATGTGCCGCGGAGGTTTGGTTTGGTGTACATAGTAAGTCGTGTTGACGCTGGTGGAGATTGTTGCTGGTTAGTAGTAATCGTAGATTCGTGTTGGTCATGGCGATGGTGCTGGATAGTAGTCGTAGACTCTTGTTGCTGATGTGGCGACGGCGGTGGTCATCGTGGCTGGACGAAGCTGCTGAAGTGGTCGCTGGAACTGCTGCTGCTGTCGTGTGGTACACGGAACAGTTCTCAAAGAGAAACTGGACCGAGACAAATTGTGGGGTATGAGTTGATCTATATATAGCGTTAAGAGGGCTCCCAGATGGCTTCAGAATTTTACTCTATCACGTGACCTTATTAGGGGCCGTGATTGGTCAGTTTGCGTTCTGGCGGGAAAGGTTCGAAGAAGTTGCCGATTCGAATAATGATCGTCACGTGATGACAAGGAATGGGTTCTCTACTACGCTCGCATTTATTTATATTTAAATGAGAAGAATGGCGATAGCAGTTTTGTATCTAATGGCGGTAGGTAGTTTCACTACACTAGCCTCGCACCAGTCGGTTTGTCGAAGACAAACAGACGAAATAAGGAAAAAAAAATTGTAGTGAAAAAGACTTATAGAACAGTTGGTCTATTACTGGCATTTAGTCACCATTTTTGGAAAAGTTATGTGAACTTTTCACGTTGGGCTGTATGAACGAATCAACGTCAGGGGTCACCAATTGTAAGGGACGACCGACGTCGGGGTCACCAATTGTAAGGGACGACCGTGCGAACTCAAAAAGGAGCAATGGTGACGAATGGAAACACAGAGGACTCCTTTTATTTAAACGCGTCACACGGTCGAACACAAAAATATATATCAATGATGATATAGATGATATGTTATGCGACGATAACATAGATGACCAGTAATGAAAGACCACAACCGTATAAGATGAATAACAGAGATATATATTGTAGCGTTAAAGATGTATGTCTGTGTGAGAGTGTGAATGCGACATATAAGAACATAATCAAAGACAGGCCGTCATACAAAGAAAAGTGTGTGTGTGAGTGATACATGTGTGTGAGTGTTTACAGCAGATAGAAAGAGAGTCAATAACACGTGAACAATTATACCAGTTCGTTAGTACACTATAGGAAAAGTTCTGTATGTGAAAGTGAGGAGAGGCTGAGTGTGGCAGTGCTGATCACTAGTTGTGATGTCGTGGCATCGATGCCGGGCCGTGATTCTTGTTATACAGATGTTCGTCGCTGGCTGAGAATTTCTTGTCTGTTTAAGAACTCTTGTCTGTTTATTTACCGTGGTGAAGCTGAGTCACCTAACAGAATCGAAGAGAGAGATGTGCTGCGGAGGTTTGGTTTGGTGTACATAGTAAGTCGTGTTGACGCTGGTGGTGTAGAGGCTGCTTGGTCATGACGATGGTGCTGGTTAGTAGTCGTAGACTCGTATTGCTGATGTGGCGACGGCGGTGGTCATCGTTGGCTGGACGAAGCTGCTGAAGTGGTCGCTGGCTGCTGCTGCTGTTGTCGTGTGGTACACGGAACAGTTCTCAAAGAGAAACTGGACCGAGACAAATTGTGGGGTATGAGTTGATCTATATATAGCGTTAAGAGGGCTCCCAGATGGCTTCAGAATTTTACTCTATCACGTGACCTTATTAGGGGCCGTGATTGGTCAGTTTGCGTTCTGGCGGGAAAGGTTCGAAGAAGTTGCCGATTCGAATAATGATCGTCACGTGATGACAAGGAATGGGTTCTCTACTACGCTCGCATTTATTTATATTTAAATGAGAAGAATGGTGATAGCAGTTTTGTATCTAATGGTGGTAGGTAGTTTCACTACATATATATTATATGCCGGCCACTGCTTTAATTGTTTTATCCTTTATTATTATTAAATAGGGAGAGCATGCTAATAGTGAAGGATTATCAATCCAGGTAAAATACTTCATAAGCTCTCTGTTGGCACACCAGGCTAACAATATTGTTTTGAATAGTGAAGAACTTCAAGTATTCTTATGGTAGAGTGCAAGGTTATGGTTCATCACAATTCTATATTGTAAATCCGCAGTTGGGTTCCAGACAAACTGGTTTTTAGAGAGTGATATATAAGACCAGTTGTAGATAATGGTCTTTACATATTTTTCCTTTATTAGAGCAAATTTGGCTTACAATTGTTTCCAGTAGTCATTATAGGTATGTTACTGACAGGTTTACTCAATTGGTCTGTTGATCAGTTAAGAAAAATTGAATGACCTAAAAAAATTAATGATACTTTCGTTGGAGCCATTTCTGGTTATAACAAAGCAGAACACTGAAGGAATGTTGAGTGTAGGATAGGGAGGAAAAGATGGGAAAATACAAGTAGAATATAGAAAAGGAGAAAGACAGGTTACAAAGGGGCGAAGAGAAGTAATGAAAGGATAGAGGAAGGGGTCACTTAACAGAAGCAGAGGTATAGGATGACCAAGATTTGGAAAAAGGACAGTCATAAACATTAATGTTTGTAATTAGCTCAACACAGATGAACATATTAGCATTGTTTTTAGGTTAGATATTCTCCAAATGTTGTAATGTTATTATCAGTTTTGAATATGCCAGTGGCACATTCTAACTTGTAAACAAGCCTTTCACTGTGTTTTGCCATGAAAAAAATTTCTCACTGTAGACAAATCATGTAAATACACCTACATCAGCTCACAACACTGCCTATCCAGACTGTGAGATGCAAGCATTTTGAAGTGGTTATCTCCTCTTCAGTCACAGAAACCATATGGTGGCACTGCGAGCAGTTAAGAGGGACAATCTATTTTATGCTATTCCAGTTATTGTAGATCGGTTGGGAGCACTAATCAATAGCTCACAGTAAACAAATTATGGGCTGGGAGCACTAAGCAGTGATACGTATAAATGCAATGTTATTACCAGTTCAAATATGCCAGTGGCGCGTTCGAATTTGCAAATAAGCCAATTTCTTGCTGTAGACAAATGGTGTAAATACACCTAAATCTCCCAATGTTGTGTTCAAATTTGATATGGGCCATTTATACACATGGTCAACCTAAGTCTTTAATATTTGGTCATTGCTATCAACCATAGTAGGGGAATTGTATTAGAAGATGAATGAAATATCAGTAGTAATCATATTGTGCTGTAGAGGTCAAGAAAGCTCTGATTAGCTAGGATATAAAATACTGATTGATTGAGAGATGTGAGGTTGAAATGAGATAGAGTCAAGTTGAGTTGTTGAAATTAACCTCATTACATGAGTTTTAAAATTTAAACCATTAATTAAATTACGGATTAAAATTTGAACTAAAGTTAAAAATTTCTAAATTTAGCATTAAAGCAAACTAAAGATTAAAAGAATTAAAACAATAATGATGATGATGATGATGACAACATCAACAACACCAATAGCAATAATATTAAACATCTTGCAAATGGACAGAGATTTAGAGACGTATTACTCGAAGCCTTTGACGAAATAGAAAGGGATATAGCTTTACACAATGTGGAAGACAACTGGAGGTTTCTACAGAACAACCTGCTGAGGGTCACTGACCAGATCTGTGGATGGTGCAAAGTCCCCTCTCGACCCAAGATAACGTGGTGGTGAAACAATGTTGTTGGCAGGGCTATTAGAGAAAAGAAACAGGCTTGGAAGGACTGGAAGAACGGTGGTAGCAGGGAATTGTATCAGACTGCCAGAAGGGAAGCTAGGTGATAGGTTTATTTAGCCAGAGGGGAAGCAGATAAGAAAAAATTTGCCAATGTTCTGCAGGAGAAATACCTAGCCAAAGATAAACCTCTGTACTTGGCTTTTGTTGACATGGAGAAAGCCTTTGACAGGGTCTCCCAATCCCTTATCTGGTAGTCAATGAGGAAACTAGGGATAGATGAATGGTTAGTGAGAGCTGTGCAAGCCATGTACAGGGACACTGTCAGTTAGGTGAGGGTTGGCAACGAGTACTGTGAAGAATTCCGGGTAGAGGTAGGGGTCCACCAAGGTCCAGTTCTCAGTCTCCTCCTATTTATCATAGTCCTCCAGGCAATAACAGAGGAATTCAAGACAGGATGCCCCTGGGAGCTCCTCTATGCTGATGACATTGCACTAATTGCTGAGTCACTATCAGAACTAGAAGAGAAGTTTCAGGTGTGGAAGCAAGGATTAGAATCGAAGGGCTTTAGAGTCAACCTAGCTAAAACCAAAGTCCCAATAAGTAGGAAGGCAGACAAACCACAAACCCCTTCAGGTAGATGGCCCTGCACGATATGTAGAAAAGGTGTAGGTAGAAACTCCATAAGATGTACCCAGTGTAAGCTATGGACACATAAGAGGTGCAACAATATCAAAGGAAGGCTAACTGGGAAGATAGTTTTTGTATGTGGCTGGGAAGATAGTTTTTGTATTGTTAACTGGAAAGATAGTTTTTGTATTGCTCAGGAGCAATAAACACTGAAAATGTGCAGAGAACAACTTCTGCCACATTCCAGGGAGAAAAACTGGAAGTACTTGATAGCTTCCATTACCTAGGTGACCAAGTCATTAGTGGGGGTGGCTGCTCTGAAAGTGTAGCTGCTAGAATAAGAACAGAGAACTCTTACCTCTGCTGGTGACAAAGTAAAAGGCAGACTGTATGACGCATGTGTATGAACAGCCATGCTACATGGCAGTGAAATATGGGTGGTGACTGCTGAGGACATGCGTAAGCTCGCAAGGAATGAAGCCAGTATGCTCCGCTAGGTGTGTAATGTCAGTGTGCATATTCAACAGAGTGTAAGTACCTTGAGAGAAAAGTTGGACCTAAGAAACATCAGATGTGGTGTGCATGAGAGATGACTGCACTGGTATGATCATGTGGTGAGAATGGATGAGGATAGCTGTGTGAAAAATTGCCACACCCTAGCAGTTGAGGGAACATGTGGAAGAGGTAGACCCAGGAAGACATGGGATGAGGTGGTGAAGCACAACCTTTAAACATTAGGCCTCACCAAGGCAGTGACTAGTGACCGAAACCTTTAGCAATATACTGTGCTTGAGAAGACCTAGCAAGCCAAGTGAGACCATAACCTGTGGCCTATGCTAGTGGTGTGACCATCCCACTTATGCGTACCTTTCCTTCATTGGACACTAAACTCTGCTTACAAAGACCTGTTGAGGCAAGTGAAATCGAAATCAAATTCGATGACAGCACTGCATGACTGGCATCCGTGCTAGTGGAGCGCTAAGAGCACCATCTGAGTGTGATCATTGCTAGAGTAGCTGACTGGCTTCTGTGCTGGTGGCACGTAAAAAGCACCATTCGAGCGGGATCGTTACCAGTGTTGCCTTACTGGCTTTTGTTCCAGTGGGATGTGAAAAAATATTCGAGCAAGGTTGTTGCCAGTGCCGCTGGACTGGGTGCTATGCAGGTGGCATGTAAAAACACCATTTGAGCGCAACCGTTGCCAGTACCGCCTACTGGCCCTCGTGCCGATAGCACATAAAAGCACCCATTACACTTTTGAAGTGGTTCGCTTTAGGAAGGGCATCCAGCTGTAGAAACTCTGCCAGATCAGATTGGAGCCTGGTGTAGCCATCTGGTTCACCAGTCCTCAGTCAAATTGTCCAACCTATGCCAGCATGGAAAGCGGACGTTAAACAATGATGATGATGAGGAGGATTAATAAAATAATAATATAAAATAAGAAAAAAAATAATAATGATGTAATAATAAAACAACACTAAAGAGGTAAAAAAATAACAACAGTAATGAAATAAAAAGGAAAATTAAAAATTTAAAAAATGAAAAGATTTCAGTGTTCTGCTTTGTTATAACCAGAAATGGCTCTGATGAAAGTAGCATTAATTTTTTTAGGTCGTTCAATTTTTCTCAACCAATCAATAGACTGATTGAGTAAACCTATCAGTAACATACCTATAATGACTACTGGAAACAGTTGTGAGCCAAATTTGCTCTAATAAAGTTTAAATATGTAATGACCATTATCTACAACTTGTCTTATATATAAATACAGAAACACATGCATGCATACATACATACAAACAAACAAGTAAAGCATATAAAAGATATATACAAAATTCGTAGGATGTAGCAAGATGATATACACAAATTAAATAAGTGTGTGTGTGTATGGCATATAGTTACATAAAATCTGCATGGAAGATTTTATATACAAGTTATACAGCAAGTTAGGTGGAGAGTCTACAGGGAGTCAACAAATTTTTTCACACACTGCAAGCACCTATTGCATATATTGATATAGACTATGTGACATTATTTTTTTGGATGGACATAATAGAATGCTTACTTTAACATCACCTTGGACAACCCTTTCAAACTTTTTTATGCAAATTTTCTAGTGCAAAGGCAGCATGCAGTTCTCCAATATAATCATTATCCTTCAAGAAATCTTTCTTGAGAAAAAAATTTTTTTTTATGGGGGATGAAAATGCATTCAAAGGAAGAGAGAAGAAAAGTAGCTGTTGATTTGAAGATTTCAAAGTCTACAGTGGAATATATGTTTAAAAATGACTATAACTAGAAGAAAGGAGGAAAGAAAAAGTCACTTGGGAAGAAAACTCAAAGGTGAATGAAGATGACTGTATCATATGTACTGGCAGCTGGAAGAAAGGCAATAGCATGGAACATGAAGGAGAAATGCAAAATAGCTGTAAATATTCGAACAGTTTAAAGAATGCTGAAAGAAATTGGATACAAGTATGGAAAGGTCATGAGGAAAAAGCGAAATACATAAGGCATGGTTAGACTGCAAAATTGTGGTTAACTACTCCTGTTGATTTTACCGAAGTAATTTTTACTGATGAGAAGTGATTTAAGGCTGATGGACTCAACAGCTGGTGCTCTTGGTCAAGGAAAGATGAACCGGTGATGCTGAACAAAAACCAGATGAGCAGAGGTGGTATGTAATGGTATGGAGCAGGGTTAGGAGTGAATGGAAGGAAGACAGAACAGCATGAATTACATCCAGTTGTTAAAAAACAAGAGAAGAAATAGCAGATAATTTTATTTTATCCTCTAATAAAATACCTGCAGCATTCACAAGTCAAAAACAGTCAAAGAATGGAAGCAAGATGTGAAAATAAGTCTACTGGACTGGCTAGGAAATGTCACAGTTTGTCTAGTGAGGCAGAATTATGGAAATGGACTTTAGGAGCCTAGAGAAACAAAAAGAGATGTTATGATGAAAAATGTTTGTGTGGTATAACGAACAAATATTGCAAGTGATTGAAAAGAAAGACAAGTGTGTGGACTACTAACTGAAGCTGAGTTGTAATGTCTGAAAAATATTGTCGGATGATTTTATTAAAATTTTTATAAAACACCACTTAAACGTTTGCATACATGCTCAGGGAGTGCAATCACAACAAGAATATTATGAATACATCTACATTGTTTTATTCTAAAAGTGTGTTTATCGTTAAGTGTCTGTAAGCAGGTGTCTGGAAAAATGTATCAACCCTCTGTATAGGAATCACATAGAAGGTAGAGGGAGAGTCTTTAGGAATCACATAGAAGGTAGAGGGAGAGTCTTTAGGAATCACATAGAAGGGAGAGGAAGAACTTAAGAGTTAAATAGAAGGGAAAAGAGAGTTTATATGAGTCATGTAGAAAGTAGAGGGAGATTGTTGGCATCCCATAGAAGGGAGAGTCTATAGGAGTTGTGTAGAAGATAGAAAGATGATGTATATTCTCCAGCACTTTTAAGCCATTTCCTGTTATATAATTCCAATCTTGTCCAGTTAACCATGAACCAATAATATTTTGATTATATTTCAGGATTACACGTAGTCAATTGGAATTTTTTAGAATGTTAGATGAAAAAATTGCTCAGGTGAGTTGATCTAGGTTTTTTGTTTGCTTTCTTTTATAATTTTGTTTTAATATTGAATTAGTGAGGTTGAGTTAGTGAATATTGTTGTTCAGCCTATATAAGTGTGTGTATACACACACACATGCAAATTATATATAATATATAGTATATATGTATGTATGTTTTATACACAAACTAAAATAATACATGTATATTATTTAGCAACAGCAAGAAAGAGGATTCAACATTGGAGCATATTTACATTTGTCCTCTCCCTCTCCCTTTCATGTGTCTTCTCTCTAATTACTTCTATCAAAGCTATCATGGAATACACTTGCCCAAAGTTTGGTCCTAGACCATGAGTTTGAGCTACCTTCCTGGGTGAACTGAGTTCCAAGCACAGTTTGGCATTTTTTCCCATTTAGCCGAACCTCATAAATCTTAATCCCCTTCTCTAGTAGGCATCCGTCAGCCTCAAGTGACAATGGATCTGCACCTGAAGAAACCGTCAGCTGCTGATAGCAATGCAGCATCTGTTGTGGTTGTATAGGCCCACACATGAATGACTGTCACACAGCGGCTGCATTGGAAGGAGCTCTTTACCGGCACTACTGGTTTTTCCTTCCTTCGAGGAAACTCTGCCAAATCAGATTGGAGCCTGGTGTAACCATCTGGTTTCACCAGTCCTCAGTCAAATCGTCCAATCCATGCTAACATGGAAAGCGGACGTTAAACGACGATGATGATGAGTGGCAAGTTCCTGTTTTCCTTCTGCTCACTTCATCCCCTTTCACAGTATTTGTCTCCAGTGTAGGTGATCATTTACAACCTCCTCCCATCTCAGGACATTTAGATCAAGCAATTTCATATTCCTCTTACAGACGTCCTTGAAGCAAAGATGAGGTCATTCTCATGCTCTTGTGCTGGTAGCCAATTCCCCATACAGGAGATCTTTTGGGATCTTCCCATCCAGCAAGCAATGTGCATGACAGCCAGTGCAGATAATGCTGCTGGAGCAGGGTGAATATGTTAGCTATCTTGGCGTAGTTGAGGACTTCAGTCTGAATGCTGGTGTTTTGCACTATCTACTTGATATCCAAGATGCATCTCAAATTACGAAGTGGAAGACGTTGAGATACTGCTCCTGTCTGGAGTAGAGGCTCCATGCCTCACTGCCATAAAGTCGCATACTAAGGATGCACACCTTATAGACAGCAATCTTGGTGTTTACAGCCAGTTCTCTGTTTTCCCAGATTCTCTTTGTGAGCCTGGAAAATGTGGAGGATGCTTTTCCAATTCGCCTGTTGATCTTAGGGTCTAGGGAGAGGTTGTCAGCGATGGTACAGCTGAGGTAGGTGAATTCATGCACTACTCTAGCTTGTAGTTGTTGATGGTGGGCCAGTACTTTGGTCTTCTTCATACAGATAGTCAGGCTGAATTCCTGACAGGCTTTGAAAGTTTATCCACAAGGTGTTGCATTTGCTCCCCAGAGTGCGCTGTCAGTGCTGCATCATCCGCAAACAGCATTTCTCTGATGAGTACCTGGCACACTCTGGATTTTGCTTTCGCTTTCGACAGACTAAACAGTTTACTGTTTGATTTGGTATGAAGGTAAACACCATCAGTTGATGTCCCAAATGCATGTTTCAGCATGACTGCAAAGAAGATGCCAAACAGGCTGGGGACAAGCACACAGCCCTGCTACATGCCTCTACATATGTTGAACGTCTCTGAAGAAGAGCCATCAAATTGAATGATGCCTTTCATATCCGTGTGAAATGATTGGACAATCTTGAGTCTTGGAGGACAGCCAATCTTGGCAAGGATTTTGAACTGGCTGTCTCTACTGACTAGGTCAAAAACCTTTGTGCCTTTGCTCTCAGCACATCTCTTGATGATGGTGGAGCATTCTGATCTGAAACCACACTGAGATTCAGGGTATACCCTCTCAGCAATTTTCTGTAGTCTGCTTAGGACTACATGGACCTTCCGGATGATACTTAACAGTGAGATACCTTGGTAATTATTGCAGTCCCTTTTGTCCCATTTGTTCTTATATAGGGTGACAATGTTGCAGTCTCTCATGTCTTGTGGTACTGATCCCTCCTCCCAGCACTGACACACTAGTTTCAGCAAGTGGATGAGTAGAACTCTCCTTGCACATCTAATGATCTCTGGTGGGATGCCATCCAAACCTGGTGCTTTTCCTGTGGGCAAGCTGTCGATGGCTCTGCTCAGTTTTTCAGCAGTTGGCTCCATGAGAGGTAGGTGTTCAACGTTGTCTAGTGCACTATCCAAGATGTTTTCCTTGGCATAGAGTTTGGAATAATGTTCCACCCATCTCTCCAGCTGCTCTCTTTTACTTTTGATGACTTCCACTGTTCTGGATTTGAGTGGAACTATCTTGCTCTGAGTTGGGCTGATGGCTTTCTTGATACCCTCGTACATTCAGCAAATGTTGCCCATGTCAAATAACAGTTGGATATCTACATATAATTGTTACTAGGATTCATTTGCACACCATCTCACTGTCTTCTGCTTGTTCTTCCTTGCTGATCTCAATGCTTGCAACATTTTTCTTCCATGAGGGTATTGAGCTCCTTCACACTCACCTCAAACTAGTCTTGTGGCATTTTCCCCTTCCTCTCAATGCTGTAGATGATGTCCCTGAGAGTCTCATCTCTGCTGAACATTGCTTTCCAGTGGGTCTGCAAGGAGGGTGTCTTCCAGTGTCTTAAGGAATGCATCTTAGTTGGCTGTTGGGTTGCAGTAGCATTGATGTGCTGCTTGCCTGGGGGCTTGGCACAGTGCATCATTTTTAGCTATAATTTGAGATTGCAGCAAACCAAGGAGTGGTCTGTGTCACAGTCAGTGCTCTGAAAAGACTGAGTTAGAACATTCCTCAGGTGGTTTCATCTTGTGGTGATCAGATCTAGCTGCTGCCAGTGCCCTGAGTGAGGGTGATGCCAAGAGGCCCTGTGTTGAGCTTTGGCATGGAAGAAGGTGTTGGTGACACATAGTCCATGGAGCATGCAGAGCTCAAGCAGCCGTTACCCATTTTCATTCATCTTGTCAAACCTGTACCGACCTAGACACACTGTCCAGGAGTTGTGATGAGCTCCCACTCTGGCGTTGAAATCACCAAGTAGCACCAGCTGTTCTCTAAATGGGGTACCTTGTATTTTCCTAGAAACTGATCATAGAACTTATCCTTGACATCTTGTGTGGAGTAGAGGGTTGGAGCATAAGCACTGAGGCTGACAAACCCCTCAGAAGTGTGCAATTGAAGTGAGAGTATCTGCTCCAAACCGTAGCTGCTGAGTTCTACCAGCTCCAGCAGAGAGTTTTTCACAGCAAAGCCAACACCATGCTCTCTGACTTCATGTATGCCTTTCCCTTGCCAGGAAAAAGTATGTTCTCTTTCACGAAGGGTCCTTGAATCTGGGAGCCTCGTTTCCTATGGTTGATCACTGCTTTCTTGCATGTGTCACTGATCTTTTGAAGGTCCTCTGACAGACCAGTTGTCATAATTTTTATGTTCCAACATTCGAGTCTGAATGCTGGTGTTTTGCGTTATTTGTTGTTTTTTTTTCTTGATGCAGTGTTCTGTGCTCACTCGTGGGTTTCGTCTTTTTTTTTTTTTAGCCCATGATTGGGGATATTAGATTTGCTAAGCCCCACACACCTAACTAACTGGGTGCTGCCCAGCTTGAGGTTGGTGGTAGCTGTCCAGTGAGGTACAATGACCTCTCCTCCTGTCAAATGCAGACCCTGGCATGTTGCTCTTACATCAATTATGTGCAGGCTTAAAACCGGTAGACTACTGCTTTCCATGTTTTACCGCCATTGTTAGACAGCACTGGAGTCTCCTCTCCAGGGTGCTGACCTGGACAGTTTTTCCATGGAGATCAACAGTTACCCATGCAGCACGTTTCCCCTCTCCACCGCCACTAATGTTATCCATGGGAAGGGTAAGAATCAATACGATTTGACACCAGTAGGGCTGCAGGAGTTGCTAGAGCAAGATTGTTTATAGCATCAAACTACCTTAAGGACTCTGGCTCCGGATTTATCCTCAGGGTTTACTCCTGAAGCTTTTCCCTTAAGTGGGCGTTACTGCAAGGCAGCAGAGTTGTTATTATTGCTGTTGTCTTAAGTGGGTAAGGGCTTAATAGGCAGCACAGCTAATAATGAGTTGCTTATTTGGATGGCTGTTGACTCTTCATAGTTCATTCACCCTTTGACAGGTCTTGTATTAAATCCTGCAGGGTGACCAAATAGCAAGAAAAGCACCCTCCTTACAAAGCAAGTTCTGTGGTGTTGCCGGTTAGTTGCTGACAGCCTGGCACCTGTGATTCGATGATTGGAAAGAAAGAGACAGTGGGAGGAGAGAAAAATTTTAAAAAGGTGGGTACAGTGAGGGAACACAACGGACTTAAACAGTAGTTTTAGTTATAGATGAGAGGCTTAAATCTACCAAAGGGCAGCGTGGGAGTTAATGCTGTTTATTATTAGGATTATTTTATTCTATTTTTGGGTAGTTGCAGTAAACACAAGTTGTTTGGTTGATCTGGTAGTGTTAGGGGACAGGTGGAAGAAGTTACAGGAAGAACAAGAGCAAGCTGGAAGATATCGTTATCTAGGCAGCAAGAAAAAAAGAGAAAACAGCATGTTTTCTCCAAAAGAAGACCACCGGTTAATGTTTACAATATTACCCAGAAATGGAAAAAAAAATAATAGTGCAACAGGTGTAAAAAAAAATGTGTAGGAAATGAAAATGAAAAAAACACGTGCAGAAAGCAATGGAGGGAGGGGGAGAGGACTTCGGAAAATTCAAAAGATCCAAATTTTTCCCTCATAACTTTTAGGAAAATGTTTTTTTTTTTTCAAATGGCATAGATTACGATTATAAAGAAATTTGTGGGTAAAATCTTTTCCGAAGGGGTGGGGAGAGAACTTTGGAAAATTCACAAGATCCAATTTTTTCCGTCATAACTTTAAGGGAAATGGATATCTTTGAATGAAAATGTATATATATATATATATATATATATATATATATATATATATACCTTTCAAACGGCTATGGATGCCTGTTCCGCAAACCCCTTATTTTTGTTCGGAAAAAGGTGTTGGTGGGGAGAAACCAGAATTGTTAGAAAATGCTTCTCTTTTTCTAATGAATGAATTACGGTGACCTAATATGCCATAATCTGCAATCTGGGATTAATATATCAAGTGATTTTAAAAAGGTATGTAAAAGATATTTTGTTTTTATATTATAATTTTATTTGTTTCACACACACACAAACACTAACGTGGTTTTTGTAAGGATTTTGTTCATTCTTTCTCTTCTATCCAGACTTCGTGACCACTAATTTTTACAACTTCAGCATTTTCGCTTATTATTCTTTTCAAACTTGTTTGGATTTTCACTCTAGAAAAGGTATTTCTGCAAAATGTTATCTTAAAAAATATGGGCAAAGAAAAGGGTCAGTATAAAGACCTTCACCCAGGAACAAAAAAAGGCAAGACTTCCACCCGTCCCCCACCTTTCGGCTATGGGGAATACGAATCTGCAAAAAAATTGGCAAAAATCGACATTTCTAAATTACCACCTCCACCCCCATTTTTTTTTTTTATAAATATGCGGAAAAATACGAACATCCTCAAAGTTATGGGTGAAAACCTCGGATCTTGTGAATTTTTGGAAGTCCTCTCCTCACTCCCTCGGAAAAGATTTTACTCACAAATTTCTTTATAACCGTAATGTATGCCTTTTGAAAGGTATTTATATAAAATTTCATCAAGCAAAACCCATTTCCTAAAAGTTATGAGGGAAAAACTCGGATCTTGTGAATTTTCCGAAGTCCTCTCCCCACCCCCATTGCTTTCCGCACATTTTTTTTTATATTCGTTTCCTACACATTTTTTTACACTGTTATTATTATTTTTTTTTTTTGCACTATTATTTTTTTATTTTTTTTATTTTCGTCTCTGGGTAATATTGTAAACATTAAACCGGCCACGCTCGGTCTGCAAGAAACAACTTAGACGTATTGCTATGTTAGAAATAGAATCAATCTAACGAAGGGAAAAAAAGAGCAAACTTACTGTTGAAAAGTTTCAAAGTCCGTCTCTAAGGTCCATAGAAAGAAACTAATATAATTTAGCTGTCACAGTTTACCCTATCCTATTGATGATAGCTATTACTTCCACTTCACATAGCGTCAACTATTATTTATAAAAAGCTGAAGACCGTTCAGGTTGTCTCCCTTATCAACAGGATACAAGAATTACCTCCCTCTGATAGAAAAAAATTTATTTTTTTTTCGCCAATAAATTTCACCGCGTTCGCTCCATTTGCTAGAAATAGTAGCCAGGTTGTAATGTGACATCTACAATATACGTTTAATGATGTAATCTAAGAAACACTTTTGATAATAGAGTCTGTTTTGGGCTAGACAAAATAATTGTTTTAATTTTGTTTTTATAGAATTATTTAAAATATTATTTTGACTTATAAGAATTTATTTTAGTTATTTTAGCTTTGACTTCATTTGTTTTGGCACCTCCATCTCTACCATCTTTAGCCTTCCTACTTATTCCCACCTATCACATATATAATATGGTGTAACCATACATCTCATCCATAGCATGATACTACACTTGCCCCTCTCTCATTCTTTAGCCTTTGAACACTCAGTATAAAACCACATTCCCCTCTAAAATATTCCCCATAGATGCTCTTAGTAGCAGAAAGTTTTTCCTTTTCCATTTTCTCTCTCCCTTATTCTGTCTTGTAACTTGACATTAGAGCTTGATGCTGCTCGAATGGATTGCTAGATCATTTCAAACAGTCCAACTTATACCAGCATGGAAAACGAATGTTAAATGATGATGTATTTTATTCTGAAATGATAAGAAATTATGGCAGAATTCTGCTTTATGCACAGCATACAACTCCTTCAAATTTTTTTATTTTTTGGAATTTTCAGAAAATATTTGGGAATTTGTGTTCTACACATGGGAATTCATACAACTATGAAAAAAAATTATTTTTTTGATTTTTCAAAATTAAAAAAAAAATTTTTCCAGGCATTTTTCTTTTAAATCACAGTTTAAAATACAGGCTTCTGGAGAGAATGATATTGAAAAAAATCGATACATCAGAGTGACAGACAAGGAGGGTGGTTGTGAGATGTGCTAAGAATAACAGCTTAAATCACACATAAAAAAAAATTTCTCTTTTTGTTTGGGTTTTTGCATAATTGTATGAATTCCCATGTGTAGAATACAAATTTGCAAAAAAAATTCTGAAAATTCCAAAAATAAAGAAATTATGAGGGGTTATATACCATTTGTAAAGCAGAATTCTTATATATAAAATTATTATCTCTTTATATGTTTACTCATGGCCTCAGAAAAATTCCACATTTTATAAGTTGTGATTTTTTTATTCCAAAAGTTATGCTTCTTCTTAATATTGTTTATTGTCATAAAGATTTTTCAATAAATTGAAGTTGTTAAAAAAATAAGGTTTTGTTAACTTATAGTAGTGGTCCCCAACTTCTTTTCCTAAATCTTGTCATCATCATTTAATGTCCATTGCATGGGTTGAACAGTTTGACCAGAACTGGCAAGCTGGAGAACTGCACCAGGTTCCAGTTTCATTCGACATGGCTTCTACAGCTGGATGCCCTTCCTAACACCAACCATTTCAAGAGTGTAATGGGTGCTTTTACAAGTATTTATACATGGCACTGGCACAGGAATCTTGGGGGGCCATTCCTTTTCCCTCAAATGGCCTTAACACTTCTACTGTGGAGTATGGGTCTTAGGTAATGCTTCATAAATTTTCATACTCAATACAAAAGTTATAACACATTTTATAAGATGAAAAGAAAGTCAATTTTCCTTTTTTAATTGAACCACGGACAGTAGTGTGCTTTAATATATTCAACTGTTTTTATATATTGAACTCAGTTTATAAACTAGAAACATTAATTTAGCAATTACAAAAACTGTCACTGGTGACAATTGTGTACACAGATACATTAAATCTACATTTGTTGAATAGTAGAATTGTTGATGGGTTTTATAGAAGAAAGTTACTTTCAATCATTCAGAATTTATCCTGGAAGGTGAGTTTAATAAAGTTTATACATACACATACAAATGGATGTTTGTTTATTTGTTTGAGGTCCCTGAAGGCCCTGGTAATCCTGGCCCTCAGCTCATCCTTTGTGTCGCTGCTGGATTTGTTGGTTTTTCATTCCACTGTGTCCCACACATAGAAGCAGTCAAGTGAGTTGGGATGCCAAATATTAGGTGCTGTGTGATTGAAGAAATTCTCCGACAGCCAGGTCCACGTCTTCTGGCTGGTGTGACAGGGCACTGAGTCTCACCTTATTGACAGTACTTGTTGGATTAGAAAGCTCTCACAAGCCATTTGTCTATTCTTAGCTTTCTTAATGACCACCAGATCATAGAGCAAGAGATCTTGTTGAAAATTTCTCCAGATTAACAAATATATTATAAGTGCAGAAATGGCTATGGTTGAGAAGTTTACATGTGGTTTTAGGTTTAGTCCCACTGCGTGGTACTACTACTACAGCTCCAGGTCAGCCAAAGCCTTGTGAGTGGATTTGGTAGATGAAAAGTGAAAAGAGACTATCATATGTATTGTAATAAGAGTGAAATTCTGTCTGTCTGTCTGGGACCTCTGTATCTCAGTCTTCATTTGTTCTACATAGACATATTTTACCTTTTTGGAAACAGGATGATCCCGAGATTGAAGATCTTCCCTTCATTTGGTTCTTGAATATCTGATTTAAAAGCATTTGGGTTGCTATTTCTAGCAGGTAAAGTTTGGCTGACATAACATCTTGATTGGCCTTTGTCAGAGATCGAGGGGGAAATAAATGACATTCACTTTGTTAATTTTACTTCAAGATAAGAACTTTGGGACAAATTGACCAACAGTTGGAATTCAAATTTGAACTGGAACAATAGAATGATTGCATTACAGAATTAATTCTCATCTGTCCTTAACCTCTGATCAAACCCCAATGGGGCATATAGTCATGCTATTTAACTTTCTTTAGTTTGGCGCTGCTGGCCCAATCAGCCCTCTGCAGGAGATAGCTTAAAAGTCCACATGGAGTGTGTCCTTTAAGCTAGGATGTAATATGTGTGTGTCTGTGCCTGTGTTCACAATCACTTGTACAAAAGTAGAGCAATTGGTATTGTCAGTTTCTCTTCAAACAAAACTGCCAGGCACTTTGTATCTATGTGGATTAAGTGATCCCTTACTTGAAAAACTGGTCAGGAAGAGCATCTGGCTGTAAAATATAATGTGTACCCAACATTCTATGTCTGCATTTGTATTCATGCATGGTAAAATAAATGGCAGTAAATGAATGTATGTGTGTGTGTGCGTGCACACGCACACACTTTATATATATGTATATATATTTTGATGTTTTTCTATTTTTCTCTGTTTCAGGGCAAAGATTACTGCTCTGAAGAGGAAACGTAGCAGATGTCCAGTGGGTGACTAGCACAGGCTTTATGTGGGTTCCCTTTCTGATGGCACTTCCAAATCAAAACAAAACAAAACAATCATTTTAAACAACAACAGTAATAATTATAGTAATAACAACAACAACAACTACATTCAAAAAGAAGAAACACAAAGACTGGAGACAACTAAAAGCCCATCCAATATTCAGCCAGCATTCAGTTCGACCCTACCTATGACAGAGCTTTCATATCTCTCTTTGACTTTTACATTGCCATCTGCAATACCAATAGCTTTAAAAGCTTGCTCGTAACAATTTAATCATGATGATGATGATAATGATGATATTGACAATAATAAGGAATTATAGTAATTTAAGTGTTATACACTCACATACATATATGTCCATATATGCATGTGTGTGTGTCTATATTCATATATGTATGTGTGTGTGTATAGATATATATATAAACACACATATAGCCACTTTAAACATACAAGCCAACAAACAAAAAAAATCCAAACAATATTCTCTTTCGTCAATATAATTCTACAGGAGTGATGTTAGCACCAGCATTATCATTGTCATCACCATCATCCCCACCACACATACACACACCCGCACATATACACTACTGTACTCTCAATACCACACCATACATTTCTTGAATAAAACAACAAAACTTTTAAAAGAATTGTGAAAATTGTTAAAAATTGAATTCTCCCAATTTAAAAGGAAAGAAACTTAGGAAGAGAACAAAGTAAAAGTGAAGAAAAGAATAAAGAAATAAGAAAGAAAGAATGAATGAAGGAAAATAGAATGACAGAAAGGAAAGAAGAAAGAGTGTAGAAGAGATTTTCTATTTAAAGCCAACATTTTCACAAATATTATGAATGAAAAACTGAAGCAAGAAGAAATTCTTCGTGTCTGCTACCCTGATTTTATATGTCTAAAAGAATTCTTTGAGACTGTTCTAACTCTTTGCTGCCATAGTTTACCAAAAAGACGTGCAATATATATTCTTTGAAAGTTTCTAACCCTAACCCTTCACCTGAAACAAATCTAAAAGCAACAAAATTTCTTGTGTTTTTTTTTTTTTTATTTTGTTATTTCCTTTTTTACCTCCTCTTCATATCATCACCACTACCACTACTCCACTACTACTATTATTCACCTTCATCTACAGATTGGGGGAAGTCTTTGTGTGGCCTGTTGACATGCTAGAAACAAGTAGTCAAGTACCTTCCTTAAACCCTACCTTTACCCAATTGTCTTAAATAAACATAAACATTAGACAAAGTTGGTCCCTGAAACTTTAAATGGGATGGTTTTGATCATAGATATACTCAATCAGGACTGACCTGCCCGTGGTTATACAATAACAGCAACATTTTTACTCCATTTCTCTGACTTACTGTTTTAATTAGGTTGAAATAAATTCCAACCTAAAACACTGGAACTTAACACGTCACATCCTCCAGGGGCCACCACCACTCTCATCTTCATTCCATCCTTTCATCATCTGGACCATTCCCCCGCATCAACCTCTTTTCTTAATTGAACATATTTTCTTTTTCTATTTGCTTGTTGTTATAAATCTTTAAAAGTTGTTTGTCTTACTCCCTTTGACATTTTCTCCTTGTGCCATTCCTTTTCTTTGATCTCAAACCACATCACATTGATAACTCTAGCATATTACTAGGTGCACGCAGCGCTGCAGGCTTCAGAAGTTTGAGACCATGTGGTTTCTGGTTCAATCCCACTGCATGGCAAATGTCTTTTCCTACAGTTTCGTTGAGTGAAATTTTGAGACTTTACTGGAGCTTGTCATATATGTGTATGCTTGTTTGCATGTGTGTGTTTGTTTTCATTTTTCCTACTCACCACTGGGGCAGTGTTTCTGTTCTGCTGCTGCTGTTATTCCAAGTGTGGCAATCCCAATGGAATAAAGTAGCTGACTTGAAACAAGTGTGGAATGGCACCAACAGTGGCAAGTTTTGTACACTCCATGCCATCTTGGGAAAGCAAGGATGATGAATGTGTATGTGTGTACGATAATGAACATGATATGATGTATGATATGTATGTGATGATGAATATCATATGGTATAACAGACAAAAATCATTCACCCATCAACCACTCACTTTTTCAAAACAAAAATCCCCATTAAAAAAGAAATAAATTTATTTATTTAAGATCTCACGTAAACCTGTGTTGAAATTATTTGGGGAAGAAGAAAGACACACACAGACACACAGAAACATCACTTTTTTGCTTTTTTTTAACTATTTTTTTAAAATTGAGGTAAAAATGTTAAAAGATTTCAAAAAATAATTTTAAAAAATAGATAAAAAGAGAAAGTTTATTGCATGAATGAGAGATAATTAGAAAGAAATAATTGAGATGTTAAAAAGAACAATAACATAAAATGAAGGGGCTGGTGTGATTTTTTTTTTTTTTTTTTTTTTTTTAAGGATGGAACTGCATTGAGGAAGGAAAATGTTATTTTGGTCTGTTTTAAACCTATAAAACTTGTTGGCGAGTTTTTTGTTTTTGTTTTTAGCGAAGATGAGAGAGAAAAGAATATATTAAATACACCAACAATAAATTTGTTTGGAGATTTCTTTTTTCTAAATCTAACAAAAAAAAACGTCTTTTTTTGGGACGTGAAATAGCTCAATGTGATACGATATTAAAAATTTTAAAAAAACATTTTTTTAAAGAAAAAAGCAAAATACAAACTGATTTTAACTTTTAAGTGATATGATGGTGATGATGATGTTGATAATAATAGTAATAATAATAATAATTGAATAAAGTTGAAATGGTGACAAAAATTTAAATAGAGAAATAAAAATTACCAGTTGATCCCATCCCAACTTCTCTTTCTCCCCACACAGTAAATAACAAAAAGAACTGTTTCTTTTTCTTTAGTTTTAAGGTTTGTTCTGTTGATACATTAAATAAAAAAAAAGATTAAAGAGAAAAAAAAACAAGAAAAAAGGGTGAAAATTGTGATTTTTTTCTTTGAATATTGAAAAAAAAAACATATGTCTTTATTTGATGATTTTTAACTATCTTTTTCTTTGAAGGTTAATCATTTTGCTTGTAACAAAGCCAAAAAACATGCTACACATATTTTCTCACACACACACACACACATTCACTGCTAAAAGACAAAAGCAGTTGTTGCCCCAATCCCCAGTCCTTCACATGACAGAGAGTTCATTCATATTATATTGACATTATTTTTGTGTCCCTTTTTTTCTGTTGTTTTTTTTCCATTGCATCATCAACAACAATCACAATTGTTACAATTTACTGATATTTCATCAGTAAATCTTGTTTCCAGCTTGCTGTTGGTCATTGTGTCTACTCTGACCACAAACAGGATGTCGACACATTTGTGAATGTTGCTATATGTCTATATCTAAAGACGAATCCATGTGTTCAGACTACATTAAAATTTATGTTTATTTCATATGTAAATGTGTGCATGTTTTCTTTAATGTAATTGCATTAATATTTGTTGCATGCATTATATGTCTTGTATGTATGTGTGTATAAAACTGCATTAACATTAGTTACATGCATTATGTTTGTGTATAATATGTGTGTTTGTATATGCATGTGTATATATATATATATATAGTTTGGTGGGTTAAAAATGCATTTGAGTCTCAAAACAAGTTGTAGTTTTTAAATTTTGTGACAAATTTGACATTCTTGTTTTGTTTTGTCTTGCAATGGTAAATACAAAAAGTTTAGGAGAGATTGAAAGTACAATATTCAGTAAGCTTCACAGAGAAAAACAGTAATACAGGTTCAGATGTTCGATGAGTTTCATAACAGTCATATGTGATCAAAAGTTCAGTAACATTGAGTTATATTAACAATATAACTCAACTTATAAGTTTTTAAAAGAGTCAGAAAAAAAAAGGATTTTTTTACAATTTCTTTCATAGTGCATGAAAGAGGATTCTTTGTTGCTGGTTTTGCTGGTGAGATTTTAAATACCTTGTCAATCTAATCAATAATAGAATTGAACATGTGAAACAATTCACATCTAAGAATTATGAAAAACAAGAAAACCTCTTGATACACACAATCCAACATGGAAGCATATAATATCAGCCATCAGAATATACACCCTTTTGATGACCAGCCTGTGAATGAAAAAAGCACTTCAAGCACATAAAATTATTAAAAGTAAAACACAACCTAAGTCCCTAAAAAAGCTACCTACTAGAGTCAAATTACCCGTCAAAATATAACCCCAATAGTAAAAAAAATGTAGCCACTTTAATTGCATCAACTTTATGGAAGGCTCACCGTATCAGTTCAAGTTAGAGCAAACATTATTTATAAAAATCATTTTACCTATACATTGAGGAACTTAATTTATATAACCAAATGCAGCAGGTGTGGTGGGGATTACATAGGCCAAATGAACTTGACTTTGAGGGACAGAACAACAGTACGCAAGCAACAGAATCAGGACCCCACAACTAGGAAAATTCCCATAAGATCTGTGCCCCATATCTAAAATATCAAATTTTCCCTCTGTGTCAATGCACTGGAAACACCAGCTCAATTCTGATTGAATAAGAAAAATATATTTAAAGAATATAAACCACAACTGAATACCCTATAACAATACACCAGAATGGGAAAACTCAATTTATTCCTGAAAAATGACAAGAAACAACAAACATAAATTAAAAGTTTAAGTAATGGACTACCTCTAGGATTCAAAACCCTAACTTCAAGCCACTGTACAATTACACCTTGTGCTTTCTCAAATACCAGTTGCTACTGTCACTTCAGGCTTAAACATATTGTTTTCTAGTCAAAGGTGGACCCTCAGGAAAAAAACAAACATTCAATTAACAGAGACCAGTGGCTTCTTAAGGAAATCAACGAACCAGAGCACTGAGCAAAGACAAGTGACATATTCAGGTAGCCAGCCAACCAAAATGGCAGAAAAAGCAAGTTACGTCATTAAATTTACAACCAATCAGAATTTGAACCTATACCTTAAAAACCTATATTTACAAACAATTTCAGCTTAAAACAGTTCAGTCTATCATCAGTGAACCAGTGACAAAGAATTCTCCTTCATGCACTATGACAGAAATTTCTTTAATCTTTATTAATTTCTTTCATTTTTGAAAATTTCATCCTATCTTATTGTTAACATAACTCAATGTTACTGAATTTTCAATTTTATGACTTATGAAATTCATTGAAAATTTAAACATGTATTACTGTCTGTCTCTGTGAAACTTAGTGAATATTGGAATTTGTATGAATGTTTGATTTTTTAAATATGTTTTTCTGAATTTTCCTTTGTACCTTCAATCTCTCCTAAACTTTTATTTATTTACCATTGAAAAACAAGAAATTGCTGTAACCAGTTTGGTATTTTAATACATTTGTTACAAAATTTATAAAAAAAACTACAACTTGTTTTATGACCCAAGTGCATTTTCAACCTCCAAAACCAACTTTCCTATATTCATTCCTGGGAATACACTTCTTTTCTCCATATGTGTGTGTGTGTAATATTAATGCAGTCTGGAAAATGGTTAAGATCAGAGGGAAAATATAAAGAACATAGAAATTGGGGGGGATGATTAAAAAATTTTTTAATTTTCTCTTTGGCTGGTAGATTTAGTTAATCAAATGTTGTTAGCAGTAGAAGCTAACTAAAAGCTTGTGATTTCCTCCTCCTCCTCTTCCATCTTAAACTTGTGGTCGAGTGTTCACTGTGATTATCAAAATCAAGGGATAAAAAATGATTTGCCGTTCGTTTCTGATTCAAAGAAACTAACCTGAAACCATTTGGACATGGAAGGAGGCTGGGGATGGTGATTGCATGTGTTTTTGTTCGATGTGTATTTTTTTATTTGCTTTTTGTTAGTAGAACTCAATCTCAGCACCTGACTGGTGAAAACACAAAAACAAAACACCATTTTGCTGTTTCTTTTTAATCAAAATTTCACATTAAAACAAAGAAAGGAAGATTTTTCTCCAGATTTCTTCAAGACCTGAATCCTCCTTTATTAGACAGCAGTTTAATTTATTAGCTTCATAAATCCCACCTCCCCCATCCAAATTACTCAAGTAGTAATTCAACTCTTGCTAAAAATAAAAAGAGGAATTAAAATAGAAAAAAAAGAAAAAGAATAAATAAAAGCAAATATAATAATGGCTCAGAATTCTGTTTTTTGTTTTGTTCCAACTCACAAAATAATTGCTGTATGTTATTCCCACCATCATAAATCTTACTGACTCTCAAACAACATTGTAATAAAACTTAAATTTGGGTTTTATGATATTTCATAAAAACAATCAGAATCTTTTGTACTATTTTTATTTTTCATGTTCCCTCAAATCTGGTTTTTCTCTTTTTTTTTTTTTTTTGCTTTTATTTCCAATATTTTTGCAGTGATATATATTTTACAACTTCTCACAGTAAGACATTTTTCCAGAACTTTTCATGGTATTTTTCCCAACACCTTTCATAGTGAGTTTTTATAAGACTTTTTGCAGTGGATTTCTTCCTTGCCCCAACACTTTCCACAGTAGGTCTTCATTTTATAAAGTATATCACAGTGGGTATCTTCTTTTTCCATTTGTTATTTTCTTGTTGTACTTTAATATTTGATTAAATTTAGTGTTTCTAAAAGACAAAAGTATACTTGGAGATCAAATACTTAATTTTTAGTGAGATTCTCTCATTAAAGAGCAATAATTTTTAAGATAAGTAAAATTTGAGTGAGGCAGTAAAAGTCCTCTTTAGAGGTAACACCTTAAGGAAATACAAACCTGTTGTTTAGGGAGTATCAGGGACCAAGCTAAAACTTTTTAGGGAGTATTATCAAGTAATATGATAAATATTCTTATTACTCTTATTCATTTTCTGAGTTCAAATCCTGCCAAGATCAGCTTTGCCTTTCATCCTTCCAGGGTTGATGAAATAAAGTACCAGTCAAATACTGAGGTTTGTATAAAACTGATAACAACTCTCCAAAACTTGTGGCTCTGTGCCTCTTATTATTATTATTATTATCATTATCATTATTATTATTGCTGTTGTTAATAATGAATCTTTCTTTAATGTTCTCAGCCATGACTTGCCAAGAGCAATATTTAATTAAGAGGGACACAACTCAGAACATAATTATTAATTACTCCAAACTATTTAAATTGCATCAACAACGAGGTAACAAACCGCATGGTTGCTTGACTTGCTGCTAAAAATAGCTGTCAAATCCCCCTCAGACCACCTGCTTAGAGAAGGGGAACACATTCAGTAATAAATTCCTGGGTGGGGCATACTATGCCTAGCAAAAAGACAGGATGGTCATAGCTGAAATACCTGAGACTTACTGAATCAGAACTAAACAATAGTAACATAGAATAAGACATTTAGTAATGAACACACACACACACATATATATATATATATATATTTATATACATACATACACACACACACACACACACACACACATATATATATATATGAATCAAGACAGCTTGATTCAAATTTGTTGCTACTCCAAGTTTCAAGCATGATGCTAATCTTCAACCGTTTTAAATTTGAATGAGAGAAGTTGATTGTTATTACCTTAAGGTGGGCTGTGATTGGTCGAGGAAGGTCATGGTTTGATGTTGGTATATCAAGAACAACACTTACTTGGAAAATATTGCATGGTGAACAGGAAATAGACCACATGGACAGGAAAACAGCCGCTTTCCTGTTCACCATGCGATATTTTCCAAGTAAGTGTTGTCACTGATATACCAACATCAAACTGCAACACCATGTGACCTTCCTCAACTAATTGCAGCCCACCTTATGGTAATAACAATAAACTTCTCTCATTCAAATTCAAAATGGCTGAAGATTAGCATCATGCTTGAAACTCGGAGTACCAATGAATTTGAATCAAACTATTTTGGTCCATACATGCAACCCCCAATAAATTTATTGAGCGCTCTACTTTCGTTTGTCCACTCACTCGTGTATATATATATGTATGTGTGTGTTTGTGTGTATATATATATATACATACATATTTATGTGTGTGTACATATATATATATATATATATATATACACATGCATATGTGCATATATGTATGTATATATATGTATGTGTATATATATATATATATATATATATATATACACACAGACACACACACACACACACACACATATATATATTCAGCCTCAGCTGTGAACTTGGAACCTAATGGATGACCAATTATAGCACTTATGCAGTGTAGCTATTGGTTTAGGTCATCAGTGAACTAAACCCTGCATATTCTCTCTCTCTCATATATATATATATATATATATATATATATGTATATATATATATACATACATACAGAGAGAGAGCAAGGTATGTGTGTGTGTGTATGTATATAGATAGATAAATAAATGTTGTCTTGTTCTCTCCCCCACCACCCACTGAATTTTAAGCTAACTTTTTTACTAAGCTATTTCCAATATGTCCATTTATGCTTAGTATTAAAGTTGGGACTTATCACTTTATTATTATTATTATTATTAATGAATGATGCAGAGAAATGGAAAAGAGCTTGGGTAAGCTTAATTTTCTTTTTTTTTAATCATTTTTTTAATGCTCTTTTTAATTTTTTCCATTGTTTCCCCTCGAAAAACAAGGAAAAAGAAAGAAACCAAAGCATTTTTCTCATAGAGAATTAATTTTAAAAAAATTCCATTGAAAGAAAATCCTCCAATCGTGTCTATATCAAGAAATGTATTGATAATGTATTGATGATGTATAAGAGATTCACTCAAAGAAAAAAGTTGAACCAATTCTTATTAGCAAATAAAATCAATTAAAAAGCCAAAAGAAATTCTGAAGTAGCTTTCTATAATCATTTGAGTTTGTTCACCATTTTTGTATTGGTGACATTATGTGTTTTCCTCTTGGGATGTTATTTGTTAACTGCATTGGTTGTTTCCCTCATCTCTTGTGATATATTAGTCATATGTCTGTTTTCCTCCAACACTATTGTTAACTGTATTGGCTGTTTCCACCCACTGTCATGTATCAGTAAATAATAAGTATTGCATATTGTACCACTGTAACTCTCAGCCTTCTATATAAAGCCAACAGAAATACATTTAAAAAAAACTGTCAAGAATGACAATGGTGCAGGCAGTTTTGGAACGTATCCCGACAACGCTGTCACAAATGATGCAGGAATAACCAGCAACATTACTAATTCAGAATGTGCAACTTCTGCTTCCAAGAGAAACTCCACATCATGCATGACACTGTTCTCATTCTAAACAAAAGTTTTGAACTCATTTCAAACCTACTACCATGCACCAAAGTTCTTCTGAGTCAATTCAAAATATAACCAACTTTTTTACCTAATAAAATGAATGGAAACCGCCACAAATATGACCAACTACATTATTAACTCTAAAGTAAAACCACCTTGTTACTACCTTTCAAAAAACACAAACTAATGAAATGGTGTCCAACACCTTTAAATACTCTGCAGTTCCATTCAAAACACACAAAAAAACTACAATGAATACCCCATGGCACCACTTGAACACTTTGACACTTCTGCTCTAGCAGATCTTAGAGGTGTTTTGGACTCGGAATATAAAGAACTGGAATAAATACTTCATTTCATTCAAGTATTTAGAGATTCTGAATGCTGCCTTATATGAGGTATATACAACGTCTGACGTATGTATGTGTGTGTGTGTATTTGTACAAGATGTAAGGAGTATGTGAGGACACATAATTATCAGTATATTACTCTCTACGAACCAGTTAAAAAGATTTTGTTTCTTTGAGATCTCCCATGGCAGATAAAATGCTAACACAAAAAATGAAGAGATTTGCAATCAACGTTGCTGTATGGGTGGAACACAGTGACTTGTACACTGCCAACTTTGTAAAATATTACAAGTACTTTTGTACACAAAATCTCTGGTGGGAAGGTTTCAACTGTATCCAAAAGACAAAAAGATGTCATAATTGTTTAGACACTATAAGGACACCACAGGTTCAAAATGTTATCTGAAAATCAAAGAGAGCCCTTTTGGTGTTGGAGTGGACTATCAGAACTATGATGCACAAGGATGTTTGATACATGTCATATGTGTTGAAGTGAAGCTAATTTATGCCCGCAAAGACGCAGGAAAACCATTTAAACCATACCAAGCAGTTCATTAGCAAAGTTAAAAGCCTTCACAAACATGGCATGCTTTGGTTTTTCTCTAATGAAAAAAATTCTATCAGGAGAAATGACAGATGGTTAAATGCAGTTCCTTTTAATGGCTTTAGGAATAGTGAGTTATGAAGGTCATATGCCATTTCATCTTTCCATAGGATTCCTGAATATGTTGAGGTATTGGTAACAGCTCTTAAGCTCTGGGTGGAAAGTCAACAAGACTCAGCACCTTTTCGCAAATCCCACATAACCCAAGAATGGATGTCAGGTGACCTTTATGATTGTCTGACACCAAACTTGTGCCCTCCAAGCTCACCAGATTTAAATCTCAAGGACTACTACATTTGGGGCATTGTTGAAAGGGACACTAATCAGCATCCTCACAATAACATAGCTTCATTGAAGGTTGCCATTGTCCAGGTGATGTATGAAATGAATAAGGGTCATTTAGTACAGGTATGCCAACGATTCTGGCCCTGCATTGAGGCAGTCATCAAAGCTGATCGTGGACTCCTTGAATAATTTCATAAGAATGTTTATCTAGAACATGTATGCTTTTTTTATTAAATTACCATGCCCTCAAATACCTCTTGCATCCTGTATATACACAACTTTTTAAACAGTTGTATAAGTGTTTACATAATATACACAACTATTATATATACATACATTTGAACACATACTTACATGTATACATACATGCACATATGCTCAGATACATATGTGTGTGTGTGTGTGTATACAGAGAGAGAGAAAAAATGAACTGTTGTAAAATGCATGAAATCACATAAAATAGCTATGCAGAAGTTTTTCTGCTTATATATCATTATACATAATGATATATAAGCAGAAAAACTGGAAAAGCAGGAGAGCAAGCACTCATCATAATTCTTTACAGATACATATAAATATATATATCCTGAAAACTCATACTTGAATTTCACAGATAGAAGAGAGAATCCAATAGTTCTTCACAGGGGCTCATCCTGGAAGGTAGGTAAAAATCCTTGGAGTTACTATTTGAACTTCACAGATGAGAGAGTGGAAAAATGTGGGTAATCCTTTACAGCTCTGGGCTTTGGTGTTCAGTGAGTGTAATAGAATATATTGTGTATATATATATATATAAAGTAGAATGATGTTAGGAAATATTGGGTCATTCCATAAATAATGCAATTTTTTCAATTGCATGAACTAAAAGTCAGAGAGGGATGGAATAAACTACCTGCATCAACTTGCTATAAAAGCAGATAGTGATTTTACCTTGTACTTATTCTTAGTGCAAATTTTGAAGAGTGCAGCTTTATTTTAACAGTTATTTTTTCAAAGTTATAACGAAAGTAACAAAGAAACATATTTGGCATATTTTGCTTTATGAGTTCAATAAAGGCAACAACGCAACTAAAAGTGCGAGGAATATTAATGCAGTATACGAGGATCGGACAATAAGTATAAGCCAGTGTCAACAGTGGTTCCAGAAATTCTGAGCCGGAAACTACTCCCTAGAAGATCTGTAGAGTTCAACGATGATGTCCTGCAAACCCTGGTGGGATAAAATCCTATCGTAAGTGTTGAGGAATTAGCAGAGAAGCTTGGATTTGGTTATTTAAGTTAGCACACGAAGTAAAACCACCGTCTTTAGTTTCAAGACAATGGGTGTTCTTCCATCAGGATAATGCTCAGCCACATACAGTGAGGATGACATTCCAAAGGCTGGAATAGTTTGAATGGGAAACGATGCCCCACCCACCATATTGACCGGACATTGCCTCATCTCATTATCAATTATTCCACATTCTTCAAAATCATTTGGATGGAAAAGATATGAATTCTGTAGACGAGGTCAGAACAGTACTGGAGGAGTATTTTCCATCATGGACAAGTGAATTTTGGAAGTGGGGCTTTGCAAGTCTACCAGATTAGATGGAAGAGCATTGTAGAAAATGAAGGAGAGTATATTTTAGATTAAAAAAGAACTTTGTTTATCTTAATTTTGAAAAATAAAAGAAGTATTAAAAAAAAACATTATTTATGGAATGACCTAATATATAAATATGAATTTAGAGACTTAGAAACAGCTTGCCAGTGCGAATTCAGCCATAAACTCTGCATTTCAGATGCCAGAAAGTGTCAAGTTATCAGGAGAAAATGCACACTCTTTAGGGGCCTTCTTCTTGATGGCTTTACAACACACCAGCCCCACCTCACTGATGAAAGGCCCCACCTACAGTTTTGACTGACTAGTATTCAACCACAAGTCCATTTCAGGATCATCACCTCTCCAACTAGGTTCTGTCATTCATTTCCAGCCATATTCAGTGATTGGCCCTCTCAACTGTCACCTAGATCTCCCTCAAGATATAGTTTGCTTGCTGATGTTGGATTCCAATTGATAGCAGCAACCATTTCA
Organism: Octopus bimaculoides; assembly: GCF_046866305.1. Classification (NCBI taxonomy): domain Eukaryota; kingdom Metazoa; phylum Mollusca; class Cephalopoda; order Octopoda; family Octopodidae; genus Octopus; species Octopus bimaculoides. The sequence continues at coordinate 20,668,317 of NC_142948.1, read as the reverse complement.
GTCTGGTTCCAATAAAACCCCTACGTCTAACGTCTACAGGAACGTGTACTGCACTTCAGCCAGCATCTATACAATCTTCCAGTTGCATCTCGCAATGTTTGTCTTTCCTAAACTGTGGAGCAGTGAATTGAAGATGTATTATGTTCCTCACATGGTATTGTCATATCCAGCTCTTTTCTTATTGGTATTGAAAGGAGGCATTCACATCCAACAAGATTTGCTACTGTCTCCCATTCTCTGTCCCAGTTCTCATCATTCATAGTTTTCTGTTTTGGATAGCCATCTTGACCTTGATGGATAAACATAATAAACCATTTACTGCCATTTTTTGGTTTCTTGTCACCAACGATTGCTTGCATCTGCTTCTTGGCAGCACTATAAAATTCTGAGGACCTCATTGTGTCTGTATATGTACCTTTCCAATGCCATAGCATAGTTAGATAGAATATGCTTTAGTGTGCCAACTTTTCCGCATCTATATTTGTTGTCATTTGCTATTTTCCATCTCATCAAATTGCAAGGGGATGGCAGCACATCATAGATAGCTTGAAGAAGGAAACTCAGCCATGATGTGCTCCTCTTCCAGATCTCATCCTAACCCACCTACCTTTCAATAACCTTTTCTTCTCACTTGGTGAGGGCATCAAATCAAAGGCAGTTCCCTTTTTCTCTGTTTTTCTCACTTTAACATAGCCACTAACAGTGACTCAGTGTTATCATTGAAAATGGTTTAAATAGATTGCAGCCAATCCCCTTCTGGTCACTTTAAATTGCTCCCACTATATCTCGATGTTCCCATAATATTATTATGCCATCAGTTTCTTTCTCTGGAACTATTTTCATACAGTTTTGATATCTGGTGGATTGTCCTGTATTTCTACATCTTTGGAATCCCTCAGCATCATAACCATTCCCACCTTTCCGGCTTTGTAGACTTTAACAATTGGTGTTATAGGTAGTTGAAGAGATCCTTTTTTCTGATATATTGTTCAAGGTAGACTAAGCCATCTCTTGATGTAAACACTGTGCTTTTGCTCCACTCTCAACAGTGCTAAGAGGCCAAGCAATGCAGGGAAATAGGCCAAACGGCAAGCATCAGATATTGTATTTACCTGGCAGTTTTGATCTGTTTATGGTTTTCAACCCATCCTCAGTTTGTGCCATGATCTCAATTCCCCTACTCTTATCCAACAATAAATAAGCATACCATCATTCTAAGCTTTCTACATGTTTGTCTTTAACCATTGGCATGATTTCTCCTGCTATTTCAAACTTCACTTGCTTCTGCCAGTCTTTGACAAAAGTCAGACCGAATTTTTCGCCTTAAATTGCATTCTTGACCAAGTAGTTACTTCATCTAGAACTGTTTGCATAGTCTTTTTAGTCTCTTATCAGTATTGTTATGTATTATGCCTTCTTTGGAGATCTCACCATAGCCATTTCTTCTGAGCAGGCTGCTGATCTAAATAACATCTCTATAACAAGCAGAAACCAGATGACCTATAAAGTGCAACTTGTAGCAATTCTAATTTCTAGATGATTCCAGACTGTTGTGAATTTTTTTGTTGTTAATTGCATTTTGAAGTTGTTATAGTAATTCTTTATCAGAATCGATAATCTTCTCTAGTATGTAAAAAAAAAAAAAAAGTCCATTGCTTCAATCAATAATTTGTGTGGTACAGAACCATAAGCATTAGCCAGATCCAGCCATACAATATTCTTCTTCACATCTTGTATCACATCCCAGATTGCATGTTTCACACATCCAGGAATTCTGGGTATTCTAGTTTTCTGGACACTTTCAGCCACTGTCTTGTAGCAGTTCTCTAAGCAAGTACACCCATGTAAATTTTGCCATCTACATTCAGGATGGAAATGGGTTAGAACTGGCCAATCAGTTCTGCTTTAACTTCTTTTGGTAAGTAAACTCCTGCCTTGTACCAGTCATCAACCAGTTCACCTTTACACCACAACTCTCTAAGTATTAGATCATCTAGTATGAAATTTGTAGAAAAGAAAAAATAGTTTGCTAATGTTTTATAAATACAAGGAATAGTTTTATTCATCAAAGTATGCACCCATATTGTCAATACACTTTTGCCATTTCAGTGGTAGCCTGGAACTGTAAAAGCTTGGCAATCTAGAGTCAATAAAATCTTGGAAGGCCTGTTTTACAGCATCGTTGGAATTAAATTTTTCCTATCAAAAAAGTTATCCAAATTCTGGAAGAAGTGGTAGCAGTGGGGACAAGATCAGGTGAGTATGGTGGATGATGGAGAATTTCCAACTCCAACTCATCTTTCTTTCTCATTTTTGTGATGTGTGATCTGAGGAGTGGATTTGTTGACTAATCTAGGCTGATTTTCTGTAAGTTTCTGCATCATTTAGTCCAGTTGGCTGAAGTATACTTCGGCTATGATTGATGAGTGAGGTTTCTTGAAATCATAATGGATTGCACCTGCACCAGACCACCAAACATATACCATCAGCTTCTTTTGATGAATTTTGCTTTTTGGACTGTGTTTTGGTGGCTTGTCTTTGTAACTATTGTGCTGAACATTTACGGCTGTTGTATTGGATCCATTTCCCATCACATGTGACAATTGGATTCAGAAATGATTCCTTTTTGTGACAAGAAAGTAGCATAATGCAGGCTTCCAAACGTTGCTGTTTCTGATTTTCATTGAGTTCATGTGGAACCCACTTATCCAACTTTTTCACTTTACCAATTTGAACTAAGTGAGTCAATATTGTTTGCTTGCTAACACCAAACAACAACGATAATTCACAGGCACTTTGAAATGGATCTGACTCGACGGTGGCTTTCAGTTCGTCATTATCCACCTTTGTTTCTGATCGACCACGTTGCTCATTTGTGAGGTCAAAGTTACCAGAACGAAATTTTGCAAACCAATTTGATACTGTCTATTGTGTAATAACATTTGAATGAAATACTCCATTAATATTCTGAGCTGTCTGTGATGCTGTATTTCCAAGAAAGAACTCATATTTCAAAACTGTACAAATTTCCGACTTATCCATCTCTAAACAAAAATAGAAAAAAGCGATTTATAAATACTTTATAAAGCACAAAATGAGTTAGAATAAAGAAATAGATGTGTCAGCTTTCTAACAAAAAATAAAGATAATATAATGATGGTGCAAAATGAGCAGCTGTCAAAATTTACCATATACCTTACTACAAATTTCATACTTGACAACCTAATAGTAAGTAAAGTGTATAATGTAATTGAGTACAATATCTGCACACCTTATATGGTACTTCATCACATCCTGGTGCATTCTTTGCTCTTGTCTTCTTCACAAAGTTGTCTACTTCTTTCCTGCTGATATCATCAAGTTGAAATTTAATTCCAGGTTTTGTGATGTGTTTCAATCTATTTATGAGTGGGAATGGTTGGTCTTGCTTTGAGTCACTTTAGGTCTCCTGTGTATGCCTATCCAGTTCATCTTTGAGCAAACAGTTTCCTGTTTCTTTAGATCTTCATACAGGACTAACAAACCTTCCTTCTTGGGTTTGACCTGTTTCCTTTGTTTCCATAAGTCAGTCTCTCTTCTTAACTGTTTCATCTTTCTTTCTCACCTACTTTTGCAGGGGCTAGAATCTAGTTTCTTCTTACCACCCTCATTTAAACAAGATAACTTAACATCTATTGTGATAGTTACATTGGGTTGCATGAGACTTCTCTTGAGAGTTCTATATACATATCAGGATACCAAAATCAGCAACCCAATGCAACTATCACATTATTCTTCTGCAAAACGTTTAGGCTTTTTACATCTTGCTGCAATTCTTGCACTTCACCTCACTTGATGAAATTTTCATGTTCGATCTTCATTCAAGCTAGCATTGTCAATAACAGGCTGCTTCACTTCTATAACTCTGGTGTTGGTGTCACACCTAGCCTTGGGACTTGATATGGTCACACCATCACTGTTAGGCATCTTTGAAAACTCAGCATGAACCATTGTGCTAGGTCCTGGTTCCCGTGTGTTTAGCCACTATCTGCAGTGGGCAACCCTCCTTAATCCATGCAGTATTCTTTCAAATATTTTGCCTTGGCTGCAACCTTGTCAAACATGGTTTTGTATATTACATCTTCATCTATTTCAAAGAATGGGTTTACTGTAACCCTCAATAGTCTTTTCATTAACTTTTCAGCTGGTGATAATTTACAAGGCACTCCAATGGTTGAACAGAATTTTGTTCAAGCAGTTGCCGAAATTCTCAGTCTTAAGATCAAAATGCTTCAGTGCAGCTTTCACAGACTGTGCAGCCCTTTCAGTGGCGCCATTAGATGCCAGACTGTAAGCAGGTGTCTCAATTTTTCTGCAAATATTACAGGAAGGTAATGAAATTAATTTCAATGACAATAATATTTTAATATTTTCTTAGAATCTAAATTTAAAGAATTTATAGGAAAGTGGGTTATACATCATTAAATGTATACCTGACTTTCCTATATAATATTAAGAATATAACGGAACGCTGAACTCCAGACTATCAACTTAAACAACATTTATTCAGGTGGTTAATATATACATCTTTAGCTCTTGTTTGTTGTTACAGCTTCTGTGTGTGTGAGCATAGTTGTTGGGACGTTGTTATGTAGATGTGAGCGAGCTGTCTAGCGTAAGTTCGAAAGATGTAGAGAGACAACTAAACACGTCCATGCTCAATCGCTGGCCAGCAAGAAAGAGAGAGATCAAAGCGGGAAAGCTTGGTATGTTGAATTCCACGCATGCGTGAGACTACGCATGCGCACGGCGTTACTACAGGGCTCCCTTGCCAGTGCGGAAACGCACGATAATATGAAATCTGTTGGAACGCCTGAGGCAGGATGGCCACTGAAAACCACCCACAAGATGTAGCACAAAACACACAAAGAAAAATGAAAGAAATGAATGTGCACTCATGAGAACATGCATGCAATGTACAAATGAAAGAAAGTGTGTGAGTGCACAAGTGTGTGTGAGAAAAAAAAACACAGAACATATTAAATGTGTCTGTAGAGACAAAAAAATCCAGTTCGTATAAGAATTCCACAAGGAGATAGAATGTCTGTACTCAGGAAGTCGTGGTCAGTTGTGACCGGTTACCTGGTACGGAATATTCAATTCGGCTAGCTCTTACTGTTGTGCGTGAGTGGATAAATTCCACTCCACAGTGAAGATAAAACCGAGTGTGTTGATCTGGTGTGTCCCTGGTGGTGGGGTTGTTGGCGCACGACATTGTGGTAGACAGTACATTGATGGTGAAGACGTCGGCGCAGGAACTGCTATAGCTATGTTCTGTATGTGTGGTGGTAATGATGTCCTGTTGAAACTTGGCGATGTCGGGGGGAATGCTTGTAGTTGGTAGTAGTAATTGTTGTCGTCACGGTGGTAATCTTGGTTGAAAGAAGCTGGTGGCGAAAAGGCTGTTTGGTGATGGTGTTTGAAGAGGTGCGCTTTTACAGACAGTCGACAGACAAATCTCTATACGGCCATTAGCGAAAACCTCGAAGAAAAATTTTCTTAACCCAAAATGAAAAAACGACCGTGCGAACTCAAAAAGGAGAAATGGTGACGAATGGAAAAACAGAGGACTCCTTTTATTTAAACGTATCACACGGTCGAACACAAAATATATATCAATGATGATATACAAATAATGTTATACTACGATAACATAGATTTCGTAAATACCAGTAATGAAGAGACGATAGAAAAGACAGCCGTATGAAATGAATAACAAGAGATATTTAGTGTGGCATAAAAGATGTATGTGTATGTGAGAGTGTGAATGCGACATATAAGAACATAATAAAAGACAGGCCGTTCATATGTATGTGAGATATCACAGCAGATAGAAAGTCAGTACACGTGAGAGTTTTATATCAAATTCTTGAGTACACAATAGTATGAGTCGTGTTGACTATGGTTGGAGATGTTGGTGGTCATCGTTGCTTGGTAGTTCAGTCTCCATGGCCGCATTTGTTCTTTAGTCGGGTTCACCAGTTATAGGTTGGTAGTCCAGAATCCATGCTGCGTTTTTCTTCGTCGGGGTCACCACTTTATAGGAAAGTGGGTTATTGCAGCTCAGCGGGCTGTGTGTTCGAATCACGTCGGGGGTCACCACTTTCCTATATAAAATTAGAAATATAACGGAACGCTGAACTCCAGACTATCAACTTAAACAACATTTATTCAGGTGGTTAATATATACATCTTTAGCTCTTGTTTGTTGTTACAGCTTCTGTGTGTGTGAGCATTGTTGTTGGGACGTTGGTATGTAGATGTAAGCGAGCTGTCGAGCTTAAGTTCGAAAGACGGTGAGAGACAGCTAAACACGTCCATGCTCAATCGCTGGCCAGCAAGAAAGAGACAGAATAAAGTGGGAAAGCTTGGTATGTTGAATTCTATGCATGCGCACGCCGTTACTACAAATTCTTGATTATATTAACAAAGATCATGAGATGAGAGATGAATGAGCTGGCAGCCATAAAAGTGGTGATATCACTACACATGAGAGGATGCTGGGAACTGTATAGCATGGCCCTCGGAAGTGAGCTGTGTAATCTTGTAGTTACAAGCATTCAACATATTTTCTATAGTTGTGAAACACAACACCTATCTCATAGATAGTGTTTGCAAGCTTATTCAGCTTGTTTTGGGTTGACCCCTTCATTTTATGCAACATCTTGCATGCTTTCTTTTTGAAAGTTTTGTAACTTGCCTTCTCATTTGAAGCTAGCTACGAAAACCTTTAGTTTCTTCATTTCATCTGACGGTGGCATCTTTGGTGGTGATGCGAAGTTCAAAATTATATCAACAATTCACACCATCCTCAGAAGGGAATATGATTTTACTGTTCCTGATATATTTGATTCAGCAATCACCCGATGTTGTGATTCGCTAGAATATTGCCCAAGTGATCAACAAAATCTGACCAATTATGACTTTGTATGGGATAGGCTCCAGCAATGGTCTTATCTTTTGGCAGAGAACATTGACAGTCACTGTAACAGTTGGTCAACAGATGGTGGACAGCAGCTGACAACACAAAGATAATGAACAGTTGGAGGATGAATGACATTAGAAGTCAGTAGCCAGCAAGCAACTAACAACGTTTTATATGCTGCTATAACTACACCAAGAACTATAACATTCAAAACTCTTTTGACATTTTGTCATTCATAGTAATGACATTTGTTTTGGTTTTTTTTTTTGTGTACAAAAAGAATAAAATTTTGTTTATCAAAAATTTCATCAGACTCTAGTATTCTTCATATATAATAATGATGTTAATACATACAATACTTCAAACAAGGAACATTCTTTTTATAAATATTTTATTGAAAATTTAAAAGAAATGAAGGAGAATGTTTTAACAACTGAAGAAAAACAGTATTATTATAATATTGTGTATGTGTCCAGTTGTTTGTCATTTTAGTATGTGGATATGTATGTTACTGTCTGTATGATTACATGTATGGTATGTCACTCTGTGTATGTGAGGTATATATATGTTAGTGTGCATATTATTGTCTGTATGTGCTGTGCATATTATGTATGTGTGAGTGCATTTGTTAGTGTCTGTAAAATTTACAATCAGTTCTCTCCCACTCTATTTGTTCCAATAGAAACGATAAAAACCCATTATTCTGCTGAGGTTGTATCATTAATTGTGTCCCGTGTCAAAGTCCAAATGCTTCCATTGTGGGTAGCAGAAGCATCTGTTCCAATTTTAGGATTTCTACGCAGTACTTTCTGTGTCATCCACTTGTTTCTGAGTGCCCTCTGGAAGTCTTGTCGCATGAATGTATAAAGAAGTGGATGTAACAGAGCTGTGGAGAAAGCAATGACAAGTCCAATAAAACGTAGCATTTCTGCTGTTATATCATGCAGAGCAATACTGATGCAGGAAATAATGATATGGGGCCCCCAACAAATGATGAATGAAGAAACAATGGCCAGTGTCATCTTGGTCAGACGCCGGTCCTGTAGTTTCCAAATGGACTCCTCTGCAGTACTGCTCCCTGTAAAGGCTAGGGTGGCCCGGATTAATGCTAAACGGACAGCGAGTCGTTGCTTAGCAACTCGGAAAATGTAGTAATAGCAGACAATCATGCCAGTCATGCAGAGGAAGAAGTAAAACATGAAGTAAACATCATGGAATGGGAAGAAATGGGCTGAATAAATGAAGTGTTGGCATGTGTGCAGTTTCCATTGCCAATTGACATCTCCTGTAGACTCAGTTACATCTTTGGAGCTGGTGAAGGTTTTGTGGAGTTCATGAGATGATGAGTTTGAAGAATTTGAATTTGGTAATATTGAAGATAAAGTTGATGAATGCAATTCTGTTACAGGTGGCAACAAGGAAAAGTCTACCCCAATAAATGGAGAACACAACCCAAACAAAGAACTTGTCCAAATGGCAAGAAGAGTTTTTTTCATATTGGATTGAATGACTTTTTTTCTTAATGGTGTCACCACAGCTTCATAACGATCAATGCTGATGGTAAGCAGGGTGACAGCACTAGCTGTACTAACAAATGTGATGTTGGCTTGGTGAAAGAAACATGGTAGCACGCAGCATTGTTCTTGGTAGCTCTGTAACAGGACAAGTGTGAGAGGAATGGCTGTGACACAAATAAGAATATCAACAATATTTAAATTAATGATGAGGAAGTTGTCTGTTTTCTGGGTTTTGAAACTCTTGTGGTATGTAATGAGGACAATGAAGTTACACACCAAACCACCAATACATTCAATGACAAGAGCCATTGAGAGTGTGTAGATAAAACCTGAAGATATCTCAGAGGGTACAAAGTTGTTGGATTCCATTTTGGATAGATCCTGCTGGTGCTGTTAATAAAATAAAGTACCAGTCAAACACTGTAGGTGTAGTTAAATCAATTAAAACAGCCCTTCAAATATATCACCTTGTCAAACTCTTAGAAAACAGGAATACCTGGTGCTAACCAAATGAAAGTTAAAATGATTTTATTCTTGCCACTCATAATATCATTCTGCTTATTTCAGTTTCTAAACAGGATGGTGAATAAAAACTAAATTTTTAATCTTTTTTAATTATTAAATTGTTATCGTTGGTGACATTAAAATTTAATCCTGATTTGTTTCAGCTTTTTCTGAGTGTTTTTCATTATTTCTCAAACAGCAATTTTAGTTTTTCTTCAGTGGAACTCCTTAAACAAAGATTTTTTTATTATGACATTTGCTTGGTTGGCACAACTGTGTGCTCAGAAAATTTATTTCTTCTTTTTTGTTTTGTTTTTTTTTGCTAATAATTTCTTAAAAAGAAGGAATATGGCAAATCATGTCAAGAAAATAAGGATCTCTGTGATAGACACAGCAGTCTGGCAGGAACAAAGCTCTGTATGGAAAACAAGTCAAAATATTTAGCAAACTTTTGAGAACTTTGGTATGTTTGTTGAGACAGCATGTTGATCAACTGGTAGGTGTTATCAATTGAAGGACACATCATGGCAACTGAGGGTATAGAGTGTGTAAAGAAGAATTAACTGCCCTCATTGGGATGTCATTAAAAGGATTAAATTAGACAACAGCTGTAGTGGTGTTGTACTAAAATCTAAGTATGTTTAATTGACTTCCTTCAAAACATGAGAGATGAGTTTTGATGTATCACATTCTGTGAAGGAAGTTTTATTTGCTTGGAGGGAATCGTCTTCAGTTTCCAGTTTCTTGAAGCTGTTAAAAGAATAAAAGTATAGTTATAATAATGAGTGTGTGTTGTGTGTATGTCTCTCTCTCTCTCTCTCTCTCTCTCTCTCTCTCTCTCTCTCTCTCTCTCTCTCTCTCTCTTTCTGATCAAACAGATTCCAATGAGACTGGTGCTGTTCTGCATTGGCTAGACTTATGTTGTGTAATAAAATCAATAAAAAGAGCACAGTGAACTTGCTGGACACTTTGGACAGAGTCCTTCTTCAGGGGAAAAGTTGAAAGGAGAGAAATTAATGAGAGACAGCAGAGTTTTACATCCTTTAAGTTGAAAGCAACTGATAAGGAACACAGAACCACAAGAGTTTCACTCATAAACAATACAGGACCCTTTGCCTTGTTAAGAGAAGTATAGAGGATAATTCTCATTGCTAGGACTCTGACGTAGCAGAACAAGTTGATGTCAGTCCCAGAACAGCAGTCAGGTATCTCCACTAACTTGGCTACTATGGCAGAGCAGCAAGGAAGAAGCCATTTCTTTGACCAGTCATTTCCTCTCAATAGAATGTACCACATAGAATATTTGAAATTATTCGACTGTAGCTTGAATTACAGTGATACAATAACCATTTGGATGGATGCAAGAGAGATTTCAAGGAGAGATTTCATCGAACAGATGGGCACAAACACAGAGTGAATTCAGTGAAGGAAGGGAAGTAATCATTCAAGGATTAAAATATTGGTTTATTTACTTCGTGGTAATGGTTATTTCCCTTCTTGCATTGTTATAATATCGGTTATTTCCCTTTATTTTTGAAACGTTGCTTTCAAATTTTTGTACAAGGCCAGCAATTTGGAGGGAGGAGGTAAGTCGTTCAAATGGTACTTATTTTGTCGACTCCAAAAGGATGAAAAGCAGCGTCAACTTCGGTGACATTTGAACTCAGAACACAAAGTCGGAAGACTTAGAGCTAAGCATTTTTCCTGCCTCAGTAACGATTTTACTAGCTTGTCACATTTTTATTTATTGCAATATAATTTATTTCCTCTAACCATCATAAACGTTCCTTTCTGTATTACCGATTATTTCCCTTTCTATATTATAATGTCAGTTATTTTCTTTGTGTATTAAAAAATTAATCATGTCCCATGTTAAATATAATACTGTTCTTGATCAGTACCACAGACAGCAACAACAGCAAGTATTCCACGATACTAATGAACAGCAAACCTCAATTGGATGGCTGTTGATGTTTATGAGTTCCTCCGCCTTTTAATGGGTTTTACCTTTCGTCCCACAGGGTGTCCAACAACCACCCACATCACCAAGCTACTTCAGTGGGGTTACAAGTTTAGTCGCCAAGAACCCAAACAGGTTGTACAGGGTTACACAAGTAGCACTCGAAGTAACCTGACATAGTAATATAATATAATATATTTACATATAGCACGAGCAAGTTACTCGGGACCTTACTAATGCTGGTGCTCCAAAAAGTGGTTGGCATTATGTAGAAACTATCCCAAAGCAGATACTGGTGCATAACACATTTGCCCATGCCAGTATGGAAGATGGCAAATAAGTGATGATGATCATCATCATCATATGAATGTGTGTGTGTGTGTGTGTGTGTGTGTGCTGTAATTTGTCTGTGTATTTTGCTATGTAATTAATATAACTTGCATTGATTTATTATCAATGTTGTTCAAGATCACTGTCTTTCTCTCATAGACCCAAACCACATACATGAGCATGTGTGGTAGGTATGTATGAGTTATGTATAAATGTATATATGTATTGCACATACACACTCAAATACATTTGCGCAAAATCATTTCACATTTAATTCTTTCATAATTTCTTATCTTTCCATATGCATGTTTGTATGTATATATATATATGAATATTACCTTTGTTGATAACAAAGGTCTGTCCCTCAGAATGAAAGATAGATTGTACAATGCTTGTGTACGAACGGCTATGCTACATGGTAGCGAAACATGGGCGGTGACTGCAGGGGACATGTGAAAGCTTAAAAGAATTGAAGCCAACATTTTCTGATTGATGTGCAACATCAGTGTATGACAAAGTGTAAATGTATTAAGGGAAAAATTAGATATATGAGGCATCAGATGTAGTGTGCAAAAGAGATGATTGCACTGGTATAGTCATATGATGTGTATGGATGAAGACAGCTGCATCAAGAAGTGCTGATCTCTTATGGAAGCAATCTGTGGAAGAGGAAGACCCAGGAAGACATGAGATGAAGTGGTGAAAAATAATCATCAGATGTTGAGCCTCACAGAGATGACAAACGGCCACAATGATTGGTGATTGATGATTGAAGACTTGTCTAGTTAAGTAAAATCAAGGCCGTAAAAGCATGTCATTTATGGTCATGTCCTTGACCAAACCTCTCCCTGACAACCTGTCTTCTTAACACCTCCTCTGTCCTCCCACCCAAGTTCTCCACTCACTGTATTCCTCTTCCTCTCCTCTATCTCCCACTCTCCCTTAGTACCTTTATGAATCTCTTCCCCACAACATATCCTCATAACATCCACTCCCTGTATTTGTGTCAATTCACTGTATTCCCTTCCCCTCTACCACCCACTCACCCTTCACAATCTCATCAACTTACCCATCCACTCATCCTATCCAATCCTTGGTTCCACTTCACTTATATACACTTCCCTGTAATTTGAATGTACTCCCACCCCTGTCACATTTTCACAAGTTCTCTCTCTCTATCCTCTCTGCTACGGAGGGAGCATGTCTCTCGTTTACTACAAGACACTTATTTCTGTCCCTTTATTCATACTGTAACCTCTTGTCACATGATACAAAGCCACCTCCCTCAATACTAGCCCCACTTCAGTTGAGGGATCTTTTCTTGTAAGTTATTTAGTGACCTCACTTCTGCTAATGCCACATAAAAAGCATCCACTACACTGTAAAATGGTTGGTATTAGGAAGCTGTAGGAACCAGGCCAAAGCAGAATATGGAACCTGGTGCAGCCTTCTGATATGCCAGCTCTTGTCTAACCTTCCACCCCATACCAGCATGAAAAGCAGATGTTAAATTATGATGATGATGATGACGATGATGATAAATATATGAATTATGTAAATACATATATAAAGACTACTTTTAAGACCACTGACACACACGCATGCATGCACGCACGCACGCACACACACACACACACGCACGCACACGCACGCACACGCACGCACGCACACACACGCACACACACACACACACACACACACACACACACACACACACACACACACACACAGAGGTAAACATAACAAACTAAAAGACGTAGTTTCTCTCACATTTCAAAAACCTTCTCTGCCCAAGACTGGAAATTTCCTCAGCATTTCAGGTTCTGTATTTGACTGTTTAACCATGCCCCGTACAAAAAGAAGCCTTGGAACTGTTCGAATTTCAAAGAGGCCACATTGTGAGTCAATCTGAAGGTGGACTTAGTCAGCATAAAATCACAGAAGACCTTGGGATCCTGCTTTCTACAGTTAATAGAGTGATTGTGCTATTCATCAGAGAGGGGAAGGGGACCACATCAACTCAACTAGGTCAACCAAGTCCCTTTGACAGGACCCTTTGCTTTGTTAAGAGAAGTGTAGAGAATAATTCTCATTGCTAGGCCTCTGACATAGCAGAACAAGTTGATGTCAGTCCCAGAACAGCTGACAGCTGTCTCCACTAACTTGGCTACTATGGCAGAGCAGCAAGGAAGAAGCCACTTCTTTGACCAGTCAATATGAAGTGGCGAAAAGATTGGGCCAGTGAGATGGTGGAGGAGCCACTAGCATTTTGGGACACTGACATATTCTCTGATGAATCTAGATTTGCTGTATTTTCTGACAGTGGTCAAGCATGGGTCTGGAGGCTCTGTGATCAAGAATTTGACATGAAAAGATTACAGCCAACAATGAAACATAGTAGCTATTCTGTGATGATCTGGGCAGCAATTTGGAGCAATGGTTGATCAGAGCTGGTGCAGTGTGAGGGAAATATAAATTCAGATAAATATGTGTCCATATTCTTTCCTACACTAGGCACAAGGCCTGAAATTTTAGGGGAGGGGACCAGTCAATAAGATCAACACCAATACTCAACTAGTACTTAATTTATCGACCCTGAAAGGATGAGAGGCAAATTCGAACTCGAGGTCAATTTGTTCGAATATAATTATATACATATATCATATATTATATATATGTCTATCTATCTATCTATCTATCTATATATATATATATATATATATATATATATATATATATATATATATCATCATCACCATCATCGTTTAACGTCCGCTTTCCATGCTAGCATGGGTTGGACGATCTTACTGAGGAGTGGCAAGCCAGAAGGCTGCACCAAGCTCCAATCTGATTTGGCAGAGTTTCTACAGCTGGATGCCCTTCCTAATGCCAACCACTCCGAAAGTGTAGTTGGTACTTTTACGTGCCACCGGCATGAGGGCCAGTCACACGGTACTGGCAACGGCCACGCTCAAAGAGATGTTTTTTATGTGCCACCTGCATGGGAACCAGTCCAGTGGCACTGGCAACAACCTCGCTTGAATGATTTTCTAACATGCCACCAGCACAAGTGCTAGAAGGCAATGCTGGTAATGATTATTTACGGGCCACTAGCACGGAAGCCAGACAGCTGCTCTGGCAATGAACACACTCAGACAGTGCTGTTAGTGCTCCACTGGTGCGGTGCCAGTCATTGAGTATGGTTCAATTATGGTATAATAATATATCATGATAAACAATTGCAGCATGGAAGGTGTCTATAAGCCATTCAAAATCACACAAAAACCGTTATACTCTTCAACATTTAAATTTAGTTTGCCAAAATATTTTTGTCACTTTGAGATCATGACCTGTTCACTGACAAAATTCTGTGCTGCAATTTAAATGCTGAAGTGAATGTAATGGCCCCCACGCGCCCTCAAATGCTGCAATTGTATATATATATATATATATATATATATATATATATATATATATTTATTTAAGCAACCAAATTTCCCTTAACAAAATGATTGTGCATGCATGGGTGGGTGTGTGGGTGTGTGGGTGTGAATAAGGGGTCACAAAGCAGCCTTCACATAATAACCAAATCTTCAAATCCTTATAGTAAGCCTAACTGATTGAAATAAATTTCAATATCTTAATTTTCTCATAAAGATGTTGCTGCTTTCATGACCCAGTAGGTAAGGGTGATCAGAAGTGGAAGCTTCAAATTTCTGCCAGGAATTACAAGGGACCTTATTAAATATTTTTTTAAGCAACCAGTTTTCCTTCAACAAAAAGATTGTGTGTGAGTGTGTGTCTATGTGTGAAGAAGGGGCTACAAAGCAGCCTTGATATAGTAACCAAATCTCCCTCAAAATTTTTATAGTAAACCCAATAATTGAAATAAATTTAAATATTGTAATTATCTCTTTAAAGTTGTTACTTCTTTGATTGTCCAGTAGGTAAGTGTGCTTAGAAGTAGTAACACATCAGTAGAGTTTCAGGTCTCTGCCAGGAATTACATGGGGTCTCATTAAATATTTTCATTTAAGCAACCAAATTACCCTGAACAAAAAGATTGTGGCCACAAGGCAGCCTTCACAGAGTAATCAAATTGTCATCATATCTTTATGATAATTCCATTAATTGAAATAAATTTAGATATCTTGATTTTATTAAAATTATTGATGATTTGGTAGCTCAGTAGGTATGGGTGTTGCAAAGTGGTAATATAACAAGTGGAGGTTTCAAATCTCTTCCAGGAATTACAAAGGTTCTTATTAAATAACATTTTTATTTACGCAACCAAATTTCCCCCGGCAAAAAGATTGTCTGTGTGAAGAAGGGGCCACAAAGCAGCTTTGACATAATAACCAAATCTCCTCCAAATCTTTATAGTAAACCCAATAATTGAAATAAATTTAAATATCTTAATTTTCTTATAAAACTTGTTATTTCTTTGATGTCCCAATAGGTAAGAGTGTTTAGAAATAATAGCAAAATACTCTCGTGGAGGTTTCAAATCTCTGCCAGAGATTACAAGATGTCTTATTAAATATTTTTATCTAAGCAACCAAATTTTCATCAATAAAAAGATTGTGTGTGAAGAAGGGAGTCAAAAACAACCTTGACATAGTAACCAAATCTCATTCAACTCTTTGTAGTAAGCCCAGTAATTGAAATAAATTTAAATATCTTCATTTTCACAGGAGAATTGTTGCTTTGGTGGCCTAACAGGTCAGGATGTTTAGAAGTGGAGGTTTCAAATCTCTGCCAGAAATTACAAAAGACATTATTAAATACTTTTATTTAAGCAACCAAATTTCACTCATCAAAAATATTGTGTGTGTGTGTGTGTGTGTGTGTGTGTGTGTGTGTGTGTGTGCAAAGAAGGGCCACAAGACAGCCTTCACATAGTAACCAGATCTCCCTCATATATTTATAGTAAATACAATATTTGAAGTAAATTTAAGTATCTTAATTTTCTCATAAAAATTTTTGCTGCTTTGGTGGCCCAGTAGGTAAGGGTGTTTAAAAGTAGTAACAAAACACAAGCAGAGATTTCTAATCTCTGCCAGGAATTACAGGGTGGTCTTACTAAACATTTTCATTTCTTACCTCTGGAGATTAAAAAAAAAATGAAAAATTTTAATAAGACCCCTTAATGCAGGCCCTGGGTAGGATTGAACCCAGCTCAGGATGTTCAATGTGGTTTTCTAATTATGTCTCTACCCACGAGACCACCAAGACACCTAACATTAATGTAGTAAATTAAGGGATATTTAAATCTATCATAACTAAAGATAAAAAACAAAAATTATCTCATCACAGCTGTAGCTCAGTAATTAATTCCAAATTGGGGACCTGTTTAGATGCCTTTGTAGGTAAGAACATTGATTAGTAAGTAGGGATTTAATGCACTGGGAGAGGGTTTCAATCTGTAACTCTCTCAAGGAATTACAAGAGCAGTGGAGTGCAGGGAGTAAATATTTTATTTTTAAAAAAAATTCAAATTTTTATGAACACCAAGGATAGTGATCATGGAAGGGATTGAACCTTGCTCAAGATGTGTAATACAGCATGTGTAATTACCCACATGGCCACAAAGACAACACCTCTAAAAGTAAGCAAAAAAGAAGCTATTTAAATTGATTTATATATCATATATGTATATATATATATATATATATATATATACATATATATATATATATGTATGTATATAATTATATATACATATAATTTTATATAATTATACATATATATATATATATTTATAATTATATATATATATATATATATATATATATATATATATATATATATATATATATATATATATATATATATATATATATAATTTTATCTACTACATATGTGGAAAATCGGAGGGTGTGTGTGTGTGTGTGTGTGTGTGTGTGTGTGTGTGAGAGAGAGAGAGAGAGAGAGAGAGAGAGAGAGAGAGAGAGAGAGAGAGAGAGAGAGAGAGAGAGAGAGGTGATAGTGGTAGGAAGATTGTCTGGTTAATTGTATTTTAATGGTGAGGACTGATACTTCACACCTCCTCCTGCAATTCAAGAGGAGGAAATGGTGACAATATACATAAGCAAATAAGACAGTGAAACCCTTACATTCCTTGCCTTAGTATGTCTTAAGAAGTGCATCATCATGAAGATTCCAAGACATATTAAAAGAATGAATGTAATGGCTAGTCACATGTTATGGCAGCCACATTTTCAGTATAGAAGACCATCATCCACATAGCTCTGACTCTTTCAGAAGGATGTCAAGGTTGTCAACAGACATTGGGGGGAAAAAGCAAAACACATAACTCAAAAAACCCAGAAGAGAACTGCTATGGCCTCTCTCCACTGTACAAACATGGAAGGGACTGACTGAGTTTTGAATAAGTAAGATTACAAATTATATCTGAAGGTACAGATGTGTCTCCACTAAATCAGGACATAAACAAATCCACAACAATTATCAAGAGGTGAGAGATAAACAAACATATACAGAGTTACAAATACACACACAATTACATATATAAATATGTGCATACACAAACACATACCAATGTATATATGTGACAGACTTCCACAGAAATTTCTGTCTATCAAATCCACTCACAAAGCTTTGGTTGGCCCAGGGCTATATAGTAGAAGACACTTGTATGCAGTTCGGAAGCAAACTTCTTAACTACACAATGTGGAGATATTTTCCCACCTTTCTGTGGGAAAATCCTTCCTGATTTATGAGCTTTCAATTAAAGCGCAATAATTAGGAACAAATTAATTCTTAAAGGTGAGAACTATTTGTGTTAATAATTACAAGGTCACCAGTTCAAACCATGCTACTAGCTGGTCCTGATGTAGGACTGGATGGGTGGGTGGATGAGTAATTGCTAGACATACCAGTTAAGGAAAATTGTGGTGAAAGAGAAAAACATCAAGTGTGTTTGTGTTTGTGTGTGTGTGTGTGTGTGTGTGTGTGTGTGAGAGAGAGAGAGAGAGAGAGAGAGAGAGAGAGAGAGAGAGTGGTGATAGTGGTAGGAAGATTGTCTGGTTAATTGTATTTTAATGGTGAGGACTGATACTTCACACCTCCTCCATCTGTGAGTAAATAATGAATATATGTACTTGATAGGTCTAGTTACCTCAATGTCAGTTACCTAACTGATACATATAAGCTCATGAACATTTGTATATGTATGTTCATATCTATGTGTGTATGCATGTGAGTGTGCAAATGTATATAATACACACATATATCATCCTCATTATCCCCACTGTTTAGCATCTGCCTTCCATGCTGGCCAGGTAGGGGTCTGCACCAGACTTCTGTCACTGTTTTGGCAGGGTTTTTATGGTTGGATGCCCTTCCTAACACTAATCACCCAGCAGGATGGAATTAGTGCTTTTTACGTGACACAAGCACAAGTGAGGTCAATTTGGCATGGTTTTTACAGCTGGATGCCCTTCCAAATGCCAACCACTTTACAGTATGGACTGGTAGCTTTTTAAGTGGCACCAGCACTGGCAGGATCATCAAGTAACTTGCAAGACAAAGATCCTTTGAGAGGGGTATTAAAGGAGTTGGTGGGTATCATCTTCTTCAGCTGTCTGTTGTAAGACGACAATGACAGTTTTTATTCAGTAGTCATCTTCTAGCAGGCTCGCATGTGGGCTACAAAGCCTGCTCTTGAGCTGCAGCAGCAATGACATTTATTGCAGGTGAAGCTACTTTATGCAATGGAGAAGAAACACCTGTCATGTGCCTTTTCATATTCTCACAGCTGGTTCTTCTCAATGGCTGGAATTATGAGCTTCAGCAATTGGTGCCATTCATTGCACTACAGGGCCTTCTCCTCCCATATGTTTGGAGAGATGCTGGAGTTCTTCATATATCTCTTCGTTGTCGGGTGCATTCTTCACCTGGGAAGGTTTTGGCATTCATAAGTAGCCATCTTTCTCATTCCCTGGCGAGGATGTAGTCAATTTGATTATAGATCAGTCGGTGAATAGGTGGCTAGCAGGTTTCCTGAAGTTAGTGTTACAAACCATAAAATTATTTACATCACAGAACTCTGGCAGCCTGGTTCCCTCCTCATTGTGGAAACCAAGACCAAAGCCTTCATGTACACCATGGAAGCTCCCTGCATGTTGTCCAATATGCCTATTAAAGTCACCAGCCACAAAGAGAAGGTCCCTGTCATTTGTCGATGAGGTAGTCTGCAGGAGGGTGTCATAAAATCGGTCTTTCTGTCCATCAGGTAGCCCTGGCTGAGGGGCATAGGCCGAGAAAATGGTTGCTTACCCATGATGCAGCATTAATCTAATCCTAAGTATTCTATCACAGACTCTGACTACCTCGATTATCTTATCAACCCATTTCTCCACACCGTCAGTGTTCCCTACCCAGAAAATCTTGTACCCATGTTCTTTGCCTGTGAGGAACCTAGTGGAACTTCCTCTCCACCTTACTTCTTGGAGGCAGCACAAATCTACATGTCGCCAATCAAGCATCTCAACAATTTCACCAGACCTACCTTCCTGTGTGCCCACGTTGAGTGTGCCAACCCTGAGGGTGTGGGAGGTGTGGGCCTGTGAGACCTTGGGATGGGGGGACATCAGCGTCATGTACCTGAAAAGAAAGCTCGCATTTGGCAGAACATATGTACATACAATAGTCTTCAACTTGCATACACCACACCATCATTTTATGCTCTACATGATCACTACCTTACATCGGAGATAAACCCTAAGTAGGGATGGGGGCTGCATTATGCCTTTAGAAGTGTTCATGAGAGACATCCGATAGAGGTCAGAGGATAGAAACTTCCAGTACAGGTGGCTGGGCAGGCACACTGTGAAACAGCAGAGACTCAGGCTGCCGGTGTCTGAGAATATTATGATAATAATGAGATAGAATTGGGCAAATCTTAACCAAGAGATTTTGGTCAGCCAATCTGTGACAAAATTAGATAAATGAATGAATAAGTGATGATAATAAATGAGCGTGAAAGAGAGATAATTGGATCGAATGAAGGGAACATAAGTTTTTCTTTTTTAAACATACGGCATGGAAGATGAACCTATGTTTATATATATATATATATATATATATATATATATATATATATATATATATGTATAAGTATATATATAGTATAAATAATTAAATGGAGTTAAATGCAAGTGTTATTCAAATTCTTTTACTTCCAACATATGTTTCAAAGACAACATTGGTATTATTCCAAAGGAATAAATGGTGTAAATTAATGCAATATTCTCATCAGAGAAAGAAAGAGAAACAAACTCAACAATAAGGTATTTTAACAAATGTGATGACCATGTAAATGAGGAACAAAATGCTATTAAGTATTTTTAAAAAACCGTTAGTAGACTTAACTTGTATTGAATATTTCGGGGTTATAACCCCATTTTCAAGAAATTGACGAATGTTGCTGATGTGCGTGGGTGTGTGTATGTGTAGAACGCTCACCCACACGCACACGCAACATTCGTCAATTTTTTGAAAATGATGTCATTACCAACAAATACTGAATACACGGTAAGTCTACATTAATTCACATAATTGTTTTCTTGTGATTTACCTTGCACTTACTTTGCATTGTTTTGACCTTACATACGATCTTTTATACAATACATATATGTATATAGATATATCTATATATGTATCAAAGGGCCTTAGAGTCAACCTAGCTAAAACCAAAGTCCTAATAAGTTGGAAGGCAGACAAACCACAAACCCCTTCAGGTAAATGGCCCTGCTCGATCCATAGAAAAAGTGTAGGTAGAAACTCTATAAGATGTACCCAGTGTAAGCTATGGACACTTAAGAGGTGCAGCAATATCAAAGGAAGGCTAACTGGGAAGATAGTTTTTGTATGTGGCAGATGCTCAGGAGCAATAAACACTGGAAATGTGCAGAGAACAACTTCTGCCACATTCCAGGGAGAAAAACTGGAAGTAGTTGATAGCTTCCGTTACCTAGGTGACAAAAGTCAGTAGTTGGGGAGGTTGCACTGAAAGTGTAGCTGCTAGAATAAGAATAGCCTGAGCAAGGTTCAGAGAGCTCTTACCTGTGCTGGTGACAAGGGGCCTCTCACTTAGAGTAAAAGGCAGACTGTATGACGCATGTGTACAAACAGCCATGCTTCATGGCACTGAAAAATGGGCCGTGACTGCTGAGGACATGCATAGGCTTGCAAGGAATGAAGCCAGTGTGCTCCAATGGATGTGTAATGTCAGTGTGCATACTAGACAGAGTGTTAGTACCTTGAGAGAAAAGGTGGACCTAAAAATCATCAGATATGGTGTACAAGAGAGACGACTGCGCTGGTATGGTCATACAGTGAGAATGGATGAGGATAGATGTGTGAAAAAGTACCATACCCTAGCGGTTGAGGGAACCTGTGGAAGAGGTAGACCCAGTAACCCCTGAGATAAGGTGGTGAAGCACGATCTTCAAACATTAGGCCTCACCGAGGCAATAACTAGTGACCGAGACCTTTGGAAATATGCTGTGCATGAGAAGACCTGGCAAGCCAAGTTAGACCATAACCCGTGGCCTATGCCAGGGGTGTAACCAGCCCACTTATGCATACTTTTCCTTCATTGGACACTAAACTCTGCTTGTGAAAACCTGTTAAAGCAAGTGAAATTGAAACTGAATCAAATTCAATGATGGGCACCCGTGCCACTGGAGCGCTAAGCGCACCATCCGAGCATGATCGTTGCCAGAGCAGCTGTCTGGCTTCCATGCTAGTTGCATGTAAAAAGCACCATTTGAGTGTGATCATTACCAGTGTTGCCTTACTGGCACTTGTGCTGATGGCACTTAAAAGCACCCACTACACTCTCGGATTGGTTGGCATTAGGAAGGGCATCCAGCTGTAGAAACTATGCCAGATCAGATTGGAGCCTGGTGCAGCCATCTGCTTCACCAGTCCTCAGTCAAATCGTCCAACCCATGCTAGCATGGAAAGTGGACGTTAAACGACGATGATGATGATGATGATGATGATGATGCTGTATGTATACATATATATCTATATAAATCAGTATATATATATATATATATATATATATATATATATATATGCATATATATAAGTAAAGATATGTATAAATAAGTGTATATATATATATCTATATATATTATTTATATAGATAGGGTGATAAATTGAATATTAATTCAATTTAAAACCAAGTGGCCTAGCATATAAAAAAATCTGAAAATTCAGAAAAAATAGTACTACACGTGTATAAGGGATGACCACTAGGTGGACATCCAATATGCTAGAAAGAGGTAATCAACGACCCAACCACAAAGAAAAATAAATATACATAGGTATATATATAAGTATATATCTATACATATATATACATATATATATATATATATATATATATATATATATATATATATAGATATATATATATATATATATATATATATATATATATATATATATATATATATATACATATATAAGTACATATATATTAGTATGTATATGTATATATATATATATATATATATATATATATATATATATAAATTATATAAAATGGGACAAGAACGCAAAACATCCAGACAGTTAGGTGATACAAGAAAGGGACAACAAAACATCCAAATAGACGATACAAAGAAAACAAGGACAGGTCATTTGGAGTTTTCTTTCATCAGTTGAGATCCAGATTATCTTTGTAATTTCGGCTGGTTATACTCGATATTGCTCCAATCTGGCCAGCCCCAAGGAAAAACTAAGCTAAGAGCATTAGATTCCTTAGAAGAAAGCAGCGAATGTATAGAAAAAAAAAATGGATGGCAAAAATGAACAATGTTACACAAATACAGTTAAAATAATAACAGGACATAACAACAGGTGCCTTTCAACTAAGGACGAATTAGATTAAGCTAGTGTGTGTGGAAATAAAACCTTACAGCAAGGATACAAGATTTTACAGGCTCAGGGAGGAATATTGATGTTGCACATACAACGGCCGGCCAAGAAAGAAAGATCAGGCTTGGCTGAACGCTGGTCATGTGAGAAGAGTGGAGAGAGAGAGGTAGATGCAGAGGGACAAAAGAAATAAGGAAGGGCAAAAAAAAAAATTACAGGGACACAGTGAAGTGAAAAGTGGAGGGAAAGTGAGCAAGAAGAGAAAGCAAGGAAATGTGAGTGATGGGGAAAGAAAGAACGAAGAGTGGAATGAACGAATAAGGATGAAAGGGCTGATAGACAGAAATAGAGTTGTACAAGATTTAGAAAAATGTATACTTATATATAAGGGACAAAGTGTACGTATGCCGCTATATATATATATATATATATATATATATATATATATATATATATATATATATATATATATAATACAAAATGGGACAAGAACGCAAAACATCCAGACAGTTAGGTGATACAAGAAAGGAGCAACAAAACATCCAGATAGACGATACAAAGAAAACAAGGACGGGTCATTTGGAGTTTTCTTTCATCAGTCGTGTT
Source organism: Octopus bimaculoides (assembly GCF_046866305.1). Classification (NCBI taxonomy): domain Eukaryota; kingdom Metazoa; phylum Mollusca; class Cephalopoda; order Octopoda; family Octopodidae; genus Octopus; species Octopus bimaculoides. Next base: position 20,644,520 of record NC_142948.1, on the reverse strand, counting down.
ATATATAAGTATATATATATATGTGTATATATATATATATATATATATATATATATATATATATATATATATATATATATATATATATATATATATATATATATACTATGTATAAAAAAGAGATGTGTGTGTAATCGCTTTTCACGTGAAATCGACTTCACCAAATGCTTCCATACTTGTGATGCGTGAATAATTTGACCTCGGATAAATCTTAGGCTCTTCATTTGATTTTTTTAATTAAAAATAAATAATATTGCTTTATATTTAACAAATCTCTCTCTCTCACTCACACTCTGTCTCTTACAAACACACACATACATAAATGTATACAAACATATTTACAAAGACACACGCGTGTATGCGCGCGTGCTCCGGTATTGACGTAACAACGGCAAAAAGCTTCACTCTCTATTTTGTGTGTGACTGTGTGTGTTGGTACGTATGAGAGAGAGAGAGTAAATACTACATACACACCGCTCTCTCACTCTGTCTCACACACATACAGACACACACACACACACACACACACACCTTGACTCACTCACACTCTGTCTCTTACAAAGACACACATACATAAATGTATACAAACATATTTACAAAGACACACGTGTGTATTCGCGCGCGTGCATGTTTGTAAGACACAGAGTGCGAGTGAGTCAAGAGCTGTGTTGTCATATGCATACATCCAAAGATGTATGTATATTTATGCATGTACGTATACATGACAACAAACCTCTCTCACTCACACTCTGTCTCTTACAAACACACACATACATAAATGTATACAAACATATTTACAAAGACACACGTGTGTATGCGCGCGCGCGCGTGAGCGCGTGCGTGGGGGTTCCACAATCGCCATTTATTTCAATTACTCTTGTGAGGATATTCACATAAATCATTTTTTTCCTTTAATCCCCATTTTAATTTTCGTAAAAGTTTCCAAGTACCAATGAGGCTTTTTGGCACATCTTCAATTTTCCCCATTCATGAGAGGCGCCCAGCCATCATTCATCTGAGAGTCCATCTACAGAATGTCCTCTCAAATTTCTATACAGCATATTTTGCCTTTTTTTCTTCAAGTATATAAGCAACAATTTCATTCCCGAGCAACGCCGGGTGCCTCTGCTAGTATATATATATAAAGTAGTTGTATACTGTCAACTTAACGTGACAGTCCCAATAAGAGAATCATACTACTGCTATTTAGCCCTAGGAAGCTGGACCGCTTCCTGGATCATTTTTTGCCCGTCTTTGTTTTTGTATATATTCACTGCTTTCTTCCAAGGAATCTAATGCTCTTAGCTTAGTTTTTCCTTGGGGCTGGCCAGATTGGAGCAATATCGAGAATAATCAGCCGAAATTGCAAGGATAATCTGGATGTTGACTGAGGAAAGAAAACTCCGAATGACCTGTCTTTGTTTCCTTGTATCTTTATCTGGATGTTTTGTGTCCTTGTCCCATTCTGTATTATTTATACATACATACATACATACATATATATATATATATACATATATATATATATATATGTATATATATATATATATATATATATAAATTAAAAGGGTAAAGGATTACCAATTTATTAATTAATAAATCAATTAACAATTAATAATTTTTACCAAGCCCATCGGTATGAAAGCACCATTATTGGTGGAGAACTTATTTAAAAGCTCATATATATTTATAAACATAATTAAGGGATCAGCAAATATTTGCTTCACCATACTCAATTTCCTGAGTATCACTCATAATCCAGAAACGCGTCTACTGTTAACCTTCGGAATGGTTAGTTTTTCATTGTTCTTTTTTTCTTCTTGTTTTTGCCTTTGTGAGTTACAAGTGATGCTATCTGTGGGATTCTCAGCTTTTTTAGCTGCTATTTCTGAACTTTGGTATATGGTGAAGCAAATATTTGCTGATCCCTTAATTATGTTTATAAATACATATATATATATACATATATATATGTGTGTGTGTGTGTGTGTGTGTGTGTGTGTGTGTGTGTGTGTGTGTGTGTGTATATATATTTATATATTTGGAACGAAGATTTTCCTCAAAGACTTTTCTCAAAGAACCCTTTTAGAAAGTTGAAAGGCACTATCCTTTGGGATGTGAGATTTCACAAAATGTTTGTGGCTTTTGCTTTTATAGATGTGCAAGCGCTTTCAGTTCATAATGTTTTCAAGCTCGTGTTATTACATATGTAATAACACCTGCTTGAAAACATTAAGAACTGAAAGCGCTTGCACATCTGTAAAAGCAAAAGCTACACACATTTTGTGAAATCTCATCCCAAAAGATAGTACCTTTCGACTTTCTAAAAGGGTTCTTTTATCAATCTTAACTCTTTGAAAAAAAATCTTACCTCCAAATATTATAACTGCATCAAGGAATTTTCAAAACACTCCTTTTATTTCGTCACTATTATTAGCGCTTTCATTCCTCTCTACAACTTGTCAAATAAAATTGTATTTGACACGTTCTAGAGAGGAAAGAAAGCGCTAATAATAATGAAGAAATAAAAGGATTTTTTTCCAAAATTCTGCCAACATTTTTTCTGAATATTCAATTCTGTACATCACACCTAACACACTACATATAGATAGATAGATAGATAGATAGATAGATAGATAGATAGATAGATAGATAGATAGATAGATAGATAGATAGATAAATCAAAATAAGCAACACGGATTTTAAAGATGATTGCAGTACGCACGTTTCATGCTACTCCATTTATTTAAGTAATGCGAGCATTACATTAAATGCAATATGTAGAGCAATCTTCAGCTGCACAAAAATGTAGAAAATTACAGTAGAATAGACATATTATAATTGTAGCAACGTTTAAAATCCAAGTGGGAAGAAGAATACATAAAAATCCATCTTGACATAGCCAAGGCTAGCAGGCTAGCCTGCT